>NW_007577808.1:478969-545257 GCF_000690725.1 Stegastes partitus
CTGCTTCTGGGTATACTCATTAGAGGACCAAAGGTGTATTAATCCACAGCTGAAAGTAGTCCCCAACTAATGCACCATTTACTCCTGTTTGTAGTATATTTTCTGACTCCAGAGCCCAGAATAATGTGAAATGAATTAATGCTGATATAAAAAATTACACTATGTTGTATAATATCGGGGTGCCCCTATAGCTCACCTAGTTGAGTAGGCAACCCATAAACAGGGGTATAGTTCCCAGATGCAGCGGTTGTGGGTTAGACTCCCATTCATGACCCTTTGCTGCAGGTCTCTCCCCATTCTAGGGGCTGCAAAGTGGAGCGGTGGTTAGCATCATTGCCTCGCATCCCGGTGAGGACACCCGGGATCTTTCTGCGTGGAGTTTGCATGTTCTCCTCGTGCAGAGTGGGTTCTCTCCGGGTTCTCCGGCTTCCTCCCACACAGTTCAAAAACATGCTGAGGTTAATTGGTGATTCTAAATTGTCCGTAGGTGTGAATGTGAGTGTGCTTGGTTGTCTGTCTCTAAGTGTAGCCCTGTGATAGACTGGCTTCACCCTGAGTCAGCTGGGATAGACTCCAGCCCCCCTGCTAGTGAGGATTAAGCGGTGTATAGATAATGGATGGATGGATAATATTGAACAATTTTTAAAGATTTTAACCATGAGCCATAGACAGGCTGATGAAGCCGTCAAGTTCTGACATATATATTATTGATTTATGTGTTTGCATGACATTTGTTTACAAGAGGAATTTATAACATCCTCTAAAGGACATCATATCAAAGATGAATACAAAAGACACAACGACAAATCAGTACGCTTGCAAATTCAAAACTGAACAATGAACCCATTTTAAAAATTCTTTATTAATTTTTCTTATAATCAATGTTTGATACTTGAAGCAAGAATAATGAACAAAAATGCTGAGCAGACCTCCACATGAGGCTTTCATCCTGCTTTGTTTTCATCTGATTTGCTTTCTTGATTTTCATACGACCTCCAGTGTAACAGAGGTTCTGCTTTTGTCATGATGCATTATGGCAAGGTGCAAGGAACACAAACAAGGGGAAACATTTAAAACCCACCTCCCATACAAATACCCTCTTCAGCACAACCACAAAACAAAAAAAAAAGGAAAAAAAAACAAACAAAAAAACAGATATATGGTCATGTTATTTACACAGCTTTCACTCATTTTCTAGACCTTAATTACAAACATACATCTATCTTTCAACTGCACAGTTTTCCAACCTACAGAGTCCCTTTGGATCGCTATGAACTACTACTCCTCAAAACCCAGCTCTTGTGCCAACAGTGCTGCAAAAGAATCCAGAGTGGCAGTCTGATATACAAGATAGGGCAGTATAATGTCTGTCACACTCCGCAGGTTTCCTCACTATTATCCTACGACGCACAGCTCAGATTGTATCTTAAAGCCAATGACGACTCGCGCGGCTGTCGACAGATTCTTGGTTTGACATCATTTTAAAGATGCTACCCGTACCGAGGTGGAAAATGTCAAAATGTCAGGGGCACAAAGCTTGGAATAAACCCCCGACAAGTAACGCTGCCTGGTGGATTGTGGGATGGGCTGGCAGGACTTCATGCCATCCGGCTTGGTGACGCGCGGTACTTCAGGAACGGGATTCTTCTTCTTTCTATTAAGCATAGCACCTCAGAGTGGTTTTAAATCCAGGCACCTCTCAACTCTTTCTACACAAAACTACTCACAGAACAGTCTCCCTACAAACACTTCCAGGGTCACCTCTATGGCACTTTCAGGTCTTTACAGTGGTAACAATTGTTGAAGGCAAACAACAGACTGAACCATTACCCGTCTCAGCTTCCCACTGGGAAACACATCTAAAACATCCAAAAAATAAAAAAAAATAGAGCTTTAATCGGAGCAAAACGACTCGGATTGGACAATTCAATGGTTCCTTATGTTTAACTATACTGAATTGGGGCATCTGGGAAAAAAACAACCATTAAAGGACTGAGACGTGGAAGTGCTAAGAGGGATATAAGCACAGCTGGAACAAGAAACGGGCTAAAATTAACTGCGAAGTGAAAACCCAACAACGAAATTCTTCCAAATTAGAGGCAAGTCTTGGACCCTCTACTGTGAGTCCATTTCATAACCCACTGAATAAGAAACAAAGCAGGAACATCCATAGTGACAAGCACCCACAAGGCCAAGACATGAGGCACATATTCACACAATCTTAGGCCTTTGAGGTCTACCATGAACAGTTTCCGTAGCAATCTCCAGCTTCGTCGCCAGCTGGTTTTAAATAGTCAAGCCAATGTGTGATTATTTGGTGTCATTTCATATTATTCCTGTTTCGTTTTATACAGAAAATCCAGACGTGAGATGTTTTACAATGCGAAAGAACAGCGACAAGAAATAATCTCACTACACTTGACTACACCTGTGCGTTGACCCACGGATAGCGAACGGAGGTTGGTGACAGAACCTCTCACAAAAACAAGAGTTCTTCTACAGAAAGGATGAAAGTTGGTCTTTCCATGGGCAGCACATAAAATATCAAAAAGAACGACCAACCAGTGTAACTGAATCACTACAGTAGAGCGTTTACAGAAAGAGGAACCTGGAATTTGTTTGTTTTTTTTCTCCTCTCTCATACCAAGAAGAGCCAATGAGATTTGTGGAATGTGTTTGTCATTTTCTTCAATAAGTGCAGAGTGCATGTTAATGAAGCAAAGTAGAAAGGAATGCATGTTTAGATGGACTATTGTGTCCACAGTCAGGATGACAGGAAGCAACAGAAATGCGAAGAAAAAAAAAAGAAGAAGAAGCAAAAAGCAGGCACTAATTTGTGCAGCTTCAAGACAGACAGCGAGAATGTGTCATTTATAGTGTGTCTGAGTGCTCGGTGTAGACTGTGGCAAACTGGAATGTATTTTCTTTTAACTACAGAATTTGAAATGTCAGTCCTCCTGTAAGAACAATCCAATTTTATTGTTTTAATTTTGTAGTGAATTAATGATGAACTGATCATCCTCCTCACATAACCAGTCTACTGCACTGAGTTTCACTGTTTGCATTTTAAATATTCCCACTAAGAGAAAAAAAAAAATACTGTTAAGGAGGTGTAAACAAAATTCCAGATTTGGCAACGTTATAATTTTGGGGTACGCTAACATGAAACACTGATACCTACTTAAAAAATATAGAGATATACAATAGTAAATGGGGTCTGCTGACACTGGAATTTTCTTGGTCATTATTCTAAAATGAAAAGAATTATGTAAGACCTTTTTATACAAGTAGACAAAATAAAAAAAAAAAAAAGACTGCCACAGAATAAAAGGAATTGAGTCCTTTGTCACCAAAAAGCAAGAGTATTTTCTGCTAAATTTGCCACATGTCCTTATTCCACCTGTGTTAAACTGAGGGTCGGGGGCCAGCTAAGAAAAAGTTCATCTGGAATGTTGCTAGGGATCGTTGCTAGGCAGGACTCAGACGAAACACTGTCATTGAGATAGGCAGTGACTGTTCCCGCCCACCCCCCAGCCAATGGAACGTCCTGAATTGTAGCGGGTTCGGCAAAGGGTCCTTAAATGGCAATTTTGGACATTTGCTCTTCAAGTTTGATGATTCGCTTCTCCTGACTGCTGACCAGGTCCTTGAGGGATTTGACCTCTTTCAAGATCTCCTCCAGCTTGGCTTCAGATTTCTGTGTGAGACACAGGAGACAAGTGAGATTATGTAGGTACGCATGTCTATCAAAACACTGCTTCAGGCAGCCTGCTGTCAAACAGACAAGCAGCTTCACATTTGATCTGAATCATAGGGTACGTCTCAGTAGTGCACAATGCAACTCTTGTTTCAAAACAGCCTTGGACTGCATGCGGCGGGACCTGGTACTCTGAGGGTTAACATCTTTCGCCAGCAGTGGAGCCCAGTGGGCTGTGATTAAAGAGCAGAAGTGCAGGGAGACGCATGGGCTGGGTCCCAGGCGGGTGGCTGTGTTGTGGGTGAGGTGCGGCAGGACGCCCAGCAGCAGGCGCCCAGAGCAGCAGTAGACCCCTCAGTTTGTGGGTCAGAGTGGGATGAGCAACATCTACAAACCCCCTCATGAACACAGCCAGAAATCTGCCATGATTTCTACATACACAGTTTGTCTGTCTGACACTACAAGCCCCAAAGAGTCAGCTAGAAAGAGATGAGGCCTGCCATGAAGGGCATTAATGAGATTAGACGGGAGTCAGGATGACAAACCTCAATGTCTGATGACGTCAACTGTGGTAAGTCTATGAAATAATGCAAATTAGCATTCACTGTTTAACATTTCTAAGACTTGTTGACAGGAATAATGAACAATAGTTCTTCTAAGATAATTACTCATCTAAATCAACACTGCAAACAATCTTCTAAGATCATTTATTATTCCATGCTCCAAAGCTTCACTGAGTGGGAATTAAACGTTAAGGAAAGTTTAACATTTTTCAGACACTCAGGACAACTTGAAAAAAAGAGAAAAAAACACTCACAATCGATGGAGTTGGGGAGGCAGGCTTGTTGGCAGGGCACGAGTTCTCTGTGTTCTTGGTGACCTTGTTGTCCAAAATGTTCTTTTTGACCACCTTGAACTCACGGTTCTTGCCCGGGACATAGCCATCCTTGAGGGAGATGAGGATGGGGTCTCCATTCTTGCCCTCAAACCACTCCTCAGCCTCCACGGCAGGGTCTGGTCCAGCTGTGTTTGGGTACAGGTCGTCCTGGAACAGGTCCGACTGACCGGGAAGAACAGAGCGACAAGTTGTGAGGAAAACTCTACCACCAGCACACTCTAAGACAAGGCCTCAGTATGCTGCCTGGGACTTAACAAGCAGATTAGAGGTCTAATATGAAGGATAGAGACTCACCTTTCTAGGTACAGTCATCACAATTGGCTCGCACTTCCTTTCATGCAGTTTGTAGAACCTGGCAACATACAAATTTAAAGCAGTTAGTTACAGCTCAGTGGATCATTAAACTACAGTTTCCTGTGGATGACTACATCTTGATTCCATTCTGCCTCCTAGTGGTGAAGCCAGGAAGGAATTCCACATTAGAAAATGTTGACTACAATCGAAAGTGGGGCTGCAAGACATATTGTTTCAGCATCGACATTGCTTTGTGCACATATGCAACAATCACATCACAAGGTTCCAACAGCAGAGAGAAATCATTGCTGCGATACGTCTACGCCTCACAAAAGATGTTACCAATTAACACGGCTAGTAGAGTGGGTTTAAAAACATGATATGGTCACTTAAGTAGCGGTATGTAACACCATCACACAGCTATTTTTTATTCATTTATTTTAAATTAGCGTCCCACAGCTGTATAAAGAATGCGAGGCAGAAGTTGCACATACTTGAATATATATATAAAAATGTATATCACAGAAAAACTGAACATCACAAGATCAGTTTCTTCAAAAAAAAAAAAAAAGCGCAGAGTCCTAATCCAACCTCAACATAAACGCTGACTAACCACCATCGTAGCCTACCTGGCAATTTCGCACTTATTGACATCAAGGCCCCTCTTGGGCATGTAGCCCATGCCCCTCTGGGGCTCCTTGGTGACAAAGGTGTTAAGGAAGTGAACATATGGAGCCTCATCTGTGATTTCAAAGTAACGGATGCTGCTGTCACCCTGTCAGGAAATATAAGAAGTGTTTTATTTTTGCTATGTGAAAACTTATTGTAGACTTCCAATGTGTGCTTTTAATATATGCTCGATTTGACTACTGGATGCTTAGAGGGCACCTCACCTTCCCACAGAGGTAAACAACGTTGGTGTCTGGGTCATAGAAGGGCAAAAGCACTCCATTGCTGGTGTCCATCTCATTAACAGTCATGGGCTCCTCCATGTTTTGCTTTAAAAAAAAAAAAAGAAAGGGAGAGAGAGAGAGAGAAGAATGATAAATCAGAGTTCTGTTGGAAACTATGAATGCAGAAGCAGCAGTGTAGGAAAAGGTTGCAGCCTTCAAAAACAGGAAGATGTGCTTATTAGCCAGCATGGCTGCACTTTATAGAGCTGTGAATAATGTAGCAAATACTGTAATATTAAAGAAGTGAATATGTTGTTTGTATAGCGTGTATTGCATTTTTTCTATTTATTCTGCTGACCTACATGAAAAGCTTGAACAATCAAAAGCCTCTGGTGGAAATTAATATAGTTCACATAAAGCGAATATTACAACAGCATGAAATGTCAAACTCATGATAACTGAACGTATGTAGTGCACTCAGCACTTATGATGCAGCTTACTATGTTCCAGAGAGCCAGCTGTCTCTCACTCATGCGACTGAACCCGGTGGTGAGGACGTTACCATCAGCAAGGAAAATGGCCCTCATGGGTCGAGCGCCCTCATGTGCCTTTTCCTTCTCCTGTTAAGTACAGATCAGAGGTCAGCATGTGTGCACAGTTACTACTTATTCACTGTGTCCACTTCTGCAACATGTTAAGGTCAGAATCAGCTACACAGCAATGAACCTACATTCATGAGCACTTTATTAGACACATATAAACCTGCCTATTCATGCAATTATAAAATCAGCCAATCATTTGGCAGCAGATACAGGGCAGGAGCTTCAGTTCATGTTCACAACAAACAAACATCAGAATGGGGTAGAATGTGATCCCAGTGACTGTATTTCTGGGATTTTCAACACAATAGTCACTAGAGTTACCTCAGAATAGCACTAAAAACAAAAAGTTCAACAAAAAATTCTGCAGTGACGAAAACTGGACCGTTGAAGAGTGAAAAAAGGTGCCCTGGTTGATGAATCTTGATTTCGTTCCTGCTGAGCCAAGCTCAGAATTTGGCTTCAACAACATGAATCATGGACCCAACCTGCCTTGTGTCAACACTCCAGGCTGCTGGTGAGGGTGGTGTCATGGTGTTGGGAATGTTTTCTTGGCACTCTTTGGGCCAAGACAATAACACCCTGAATCCAATAAAACCGCCCTTGGATAGTGATAGACCAGGAGATTTAAAAGACTGAAAAAGCTGCCAAAACGATGTGATGCAATCATATCAACACAGAGCAGAAACTCAGAGGAATGTTTTGGGCATCTTGTGCAATCCAGGTCACAAAGAACGGAGGCTGTTAAATAGCAAACGGAGGCCCTACCCAGCATCAGTATGGTGTTTCTAATAGGGATGTCATGATATGAGAAATGTAATGGTTGGTACCAATACTACTGAAATTCCATAATTTTTGATACCAAAAATATCAGTCAAATGAATGTATTTCAACTGCTGCACATGCAGTGTGCTACCACACACACACACACACACACACACATTACAATTTGATATAGTGAACAGTAATGACAGCAGTGGACTAACATAAGCAGCATGCGGCTTACATTAAGGTCTGTAGAGCATTACTACAATAGATGCAAATCTATCGATCTCAAGTTTGGGATATAAACATTTTGACAACATATTGTGATATATTGTTGAAACGACCGACACTTACTCACCTTGAGTTCTGTTTACAGATCCAGATGTCTGTCTTTGAGCTGTTTAAAATGCTATGAGACAGAGTTTGCATTCTGGCTTTTGGTTGTCGATAACTTGTCCCTAATTTGCCCCTGATCATCTCACGCTTAGTGTCTCCATACATGACTTTTGTTGTAGTTTCTTTCCCTCTCAGGTCAGAGTGGACATGTTGCTGCACCTGCTGCTGCTATTCCACATGTTATTGTCCAGGGTCTCCAGCACCTACAGCATCTATGTTACCATCATGTTTTCCCAAATTCAGCCTCAACTTGGTACCAAACTTTTGGTTCTCATGACATCCCTAATTCCTAGTTGAAGCAGTTTGCCATCTTTCAACCCAGTTTCACTGTGGTTATATTAACATTACATCTTATCTCGTGCAATTGAGTATATAAAAGAAAAAATGTCACAATAAAGACTTCTTTGGAAACTGCTCACAGCAACAATCGTCTCCTTGCGGGGGTCAATGACGCGGATGGACTTGTCCTTGCAGGCGGTGCAGATAAGGCTGCCACTGCGGTTCCAGCACACGTTGTAAATCACATCAGGATGCATGTCCTCGAGGCTGATCATGGCTTCACCTGTGCCCACGTTCCAGATGATGATCTGGTTGTCACAACCTGGCGAAAGATTGAAGTAAATGTGAGCTGGACAGCAGCACAGAAAATTTAGACAAAATATTTTGTCTCTGAGGCATCGGTGGCCATGGTTTGGGGATTTGTGTGTAAATCCAATTTCAGATTTTTTTTTAAGGCTCATTCTGGGGATGGCTGGATTTCAGCAGCATTGTTTAAAACATGTAAGGACATAGCCAGGGTCCTTACCTGCACTGAGAAGGACATTGCGTGCTGTTGGATGCCATGTGATGATGCCAACGCGCTTGGAGTGGCCCTCCAATACCACCACTGGCTCAGACATGGAAGTGACGAGGCCATTCTCAGGAATCTGCCATACCTGAAATGAAATGAAAAAGTCAGGACGTAGGAACACAGGACAGACAGTGAAATGTGCCTCATGTCTGACAAATTATACTTTCTCTAAGATTTCATTAGGAACCTGTCAAATGCAACAGAACAGCTTATTTCACAACCTCATTGAAAACACCAACAAATGGCAGTAACCAGGAGGAACCTGAGGGGGGCAGCAGTGACTAAGAATTTCCAGTATGTTGTGTGGTGGAAGGGATATACAGTCAAATTTAACAAAATACAGTGAAGTTACTGGAGAAACTGGAACAATATCAGTCCTTAAGGAATCAACTGTTGACACATGCAGTGGTATTACCCACATTTCAAAAATAAAAACAGCAATTTAAATGCAGCATACATTTGTTACATCAAATATTGGTTGGCTAAAGTTACTATCAGCTAACAATTTATCTACTACTTTTCATTTTCATCTACTATTCATGCATGGTGGATGCAAGTTAAGACCTGGACTGTGGGCAGGGTGCTGTTGCTCTACTTTCTCCAGCTGCTGCACAACAAGTACTTGTTCTGGATAAAATATTTGCAGATTGTTACACATAGTCTTGCCATTGCCCTTAAGACATTTCTTTCCAGATTTTGGATGAGCAACATGTCACAACAAACTGAAGATACAGCTGTCATATGGGTAATGCCTGACTAATCAGTTTTTCAGTTAATAAGGTCAATGTTATATCTTATCTTTTCTTTCTACCTCCCATAAAGTTACTTGTTTCAAAAGGAACTGTAAATAAACTTTCGGCTAATAAATAAGCTACCTGTGTTGTCTCTGGCAACAGCTCACACTTTCATATTGTACTGATAGTTATTTTGTGCTCAGTCCACCCTTTTTGTTCTTACATTATTTAGTGTTTCCTCTGTATCGTCTATCTCCATTTATTCAGCCATCCCTCTTAGCATGCCAATACTCGCTTGTTTCAGCAAATAAGCAAAGCCTGTGCTTAATGCAACATTTCAAAAGGGCAGTCAACGACACTGCCAACATTAACAGCAGCACATTTTAACATGCCATTAGTTATGCAGATGTCCACTGTGCACTTTAGGTGATGCAGCAATTAGGAAACATTCTTTAATGTGTGATAAAGGTGGAATGCCCTGTCTACATAATGGTGTTTATTTCCATTGGCCTGCTGTATACACCAGTTATACCGCCCACTCCGAACTTATCTAAACTTAACATTACCAAGAGCCTATTTATGCTCTGAAATTCACCTTCATAGATCAAATGCTATGAAGAGCAGAACCATCAATGGTTCCTCTCTCTTCATGGCTTTTACCTCTGCAAACACGAAATAAACATAGCATTGATTCAGTGTGATTTTAACAGGAAGTCAGGACTTCCAGGTGAGAAAGTGCAGCCACATAAACGGGCTGAAACCTAATCTCGGCCTTTCGCAGCCCAAATAAGGACATGTGGTGGAAAGTACAACTACAGACTCAAAAAAGTCAGTGACCTCAGCTCAATAAACAGCTAAATCATTCCCCAGCTCTGATTCCTACAACACATATTTGAGCCTAATCTAATCCAGAGGGTGAGGCCTGCAACCATCACCAAGTTACAACAGTCTGGCCTTTCGCAATAAGAGCATGTAGTCTCTTGTCAGTTATTAGCTTAAGAATGTGTGCTGCCGTTTTTCTTCTATTAAGAGGCCTGAGTTCAGGTTAAATGGGTATATCAAACCTTACCATCACCGTGCAGTCCTCAGAGCCACTGGCAATGACCTGGTCATTGTGGGGGCACCAGTCGATGTCTAGCACCGGGCCTGTGTGACCACACACTGTGGGGTAGGATTTGTCAATGCGTCCCGTCTGTAAAGAGAAAGATAAACAGCACAGAGTAATAAGATTAGTCTTAGTCTGGTCCTCAGAGAACATTGTCCATGCTGGAGGAGTGAGCATGTTTTGAAACGGGACAATAACAGTGTAATCCTAAATCCCACCTGCAAAAAAACAAGCACACACACAAATAAAGACACACAAACAACATACAATGAAAAGGGCTTAAATTGACTCATCCTACTTAAAACCAAATACATAAATAAAATGAGTGATGTGATTTCAGTGATGCAGTCTGGGAGGAACTGCTACATTTTGAACATTACCCAAGCCCACAATGGATGCAGAAACTTAAGAGCTGTGTCAAAATCAACAGCGCATCCATCAGCATAAATTCTCCACAATTCATTTTTTAAATTGCTGACTGGGAGGTCACTTGCTACTAAAGTCTCTGTGTGTGTGTGAGGGGAAACACAGTCCCATGAAACTCCCAGCCACGGCTAGTCTGCAGAGCTAAAACTGAACTGAAAATATTGAGTCTTCCTACATGACTCATTAATGAATTATGAACATGGAAAGGATCAAATTTAACAGCCTAAACCCAAAGAATCATCAGCCTTGGTTTGTCATCGCATCACTCTGCCAAAAAAAAAGAGGATTGGGTTTTATTGGTGCTACACAGAAGCAAACCAGGATTAGATTGAGCCTCTACTAGACCGCCTGTAGTAATTAAGTAAACTTACTAGTTGTGATGTCACTATACAGTAGAAGTATGCCAAAAGATGCTTAAGAAACTCCTTACTTTAAAATGGTAACCCTAAATCACGCACTAAACTGAGCCCTTTACATAATCTACTTATACAACTCATAGACTAGAAGGCTACAAATGAATTTCTGACGCACGCACACACATACACAGAAACGACCTTCAGTTATACTGTGCATCCTAAAAAAATCAACCTGCACCTGGATTTTACTGCTGAACCCTCTGAGCCAGGAGCATCAGGTAGTCTCTACATGCTGAGGTGACTTAGCAAATGTCATGCTATAATGGTTTGGGTGTCTGACACACCCTAGACTGTGTTGATTCCAAGTACCACCGCAGGGCCAGAGAGATGATGTCACCTACTGTGGAAAGAGTCCGGCTGCTGCAGCCCTATTTAAAGCATGATGGCTTCCCTAATGCAAGAAAGAGTCACTCACTGCCCACAGCTATTCTGCCATTACACTAGGAATAGCAACAAGAATGGCTTGAGAAGAGCTACTAAATCTAAGAACTGTATATTCAGTAATGAGTAAGAGGTACAATCAAAAGTAGACCTAAACCTCATGACAGCATAACTCGAGGCATTTGTTAAAGATATTCAAACAAAAGATGTAAGCTTTAGTACTCTTGCATGAGATGCTAAATAGTCACACAGTATTTTTACTGGATTTACGATGACAGAGCACTCAAAACAAATTTGGCATTCACAAAAGTGCAACAATATTTTCAAAAAAAAAGATGGCGCCGCGCACAGACGCAGCGGCTCGGAGCTCCTCTCGTTGACAGTGTGTTACTCGAATTTCATTGTGTTTTCTTGTACAATGACAATAAAGAGATCCTGATTCTGATATTTGGTAGACTGTGTGTAGGCTGGAATTTAACATTTTTTTAGTCACCCCAAATGCACTGTTACCTAAGGGCAATGTTAAAACACTATTTCTATTTCTCTAGTGGCCTCTGAGACACTCTGTGAATGTGAATTGTGTCTTCTCCTACTCCACCTGGGGTGGATGTCAACAAGCAAACCACACTACAGTTTCATTTGTAGTACATTGATGAAGTGAACTAGCAAGCTTAGTATGTGGCTACAAGAGCGAGGACCACTAGTGTGAGTCAAGTGACAGTCTTGAAGTTCAGACAGACCAAGTGCAGTCCAGCTTGTACATTATGGCTTTTGTGGCCAAATGATTTAATGTAGTTGAAGTTGTGAAAAGGACAGAGCTACCAGAGAGAGAAATGCCAAAAGCAGAAGTAGTCTAAATACATATGGTCTGTTGTGTGACTTGTTGTACGCAGAACAACATACTATGTAAATTAAAAAGAAAAAAGCAAATAAACAAATTTCTCAAGCAGATCCTGTTCACATCAACTGCTTCATTTCAGCCTCAACTAAACCGATTGTTGTTGAACACATTTCTGACCAGTGACTTCTTAAATAATTAAAGTCGTAATAAAATAATAAGCGGCTGGTGGTCTGGCCCTCAGAGGGACAGTCTAGTCCAGGATATGAGTGGTTGAATACTGCTTAGACATTCCTGCTTTCAGACATTTCCTTGCTTCCGCTTAGCAGAAGGTACTTCAAGCCTGCTGCTATTACAGTCACTAAGTGATATGATTCATATCTCAGATGTCTGAACTGATGTGTAAGCTTACTGGGTCAGTGCAGTTCTGCAGCGGTTGTACACACAAATATGCAAACATACATATCACTTTAAATGACTCTGTGCTTTATGGAAATAGTAGGCCTGTAGCCATGCAGTCACCTGACCGACACAGAGTTGGGTGTGACACATACTCCAAGTCCAAGCTCAGTGATCAAAGTTCAGTGTATGTGAGAACAAACCGTGTATGTGGACAGGTAGTACGTGAAAATCACAAGATCTCATCTAAACCTCACCGTGATGCCTGAACACACCCTGAAAACTACCATAAAGCAGACTGTACAGAAAGCAGACCTTGACACTGCTGTCAATAGGGATCAGTGAGCCACGTCTACTATCAGATAACGCTACCATTATGAGACTAGTGACGTCTCATATGTAGCTGAGTCGACTTCACATTCTTTCATTTAGTAAATTACACATAATTGGCATTACCAGTCAGACATGATATCTGTGCATATTACTTTCAACACATACAAATGTATAATACAGCTTAAGTATTCCTGCACATGATTTCCCGAAGGCAGCAGGAACAGGATGTAAAGCAGGAAGGACATGGACTGATGACCAGGTGTTGCAACACAAACAGCATAAACAAGTCTGACAACAACACACGATTTCCCCAACATGCGCATTGTGGATTACGTTCAGTCAAGTTTGACATTTTGCACCCCCGCAAAAAAAACAAGAATCACTTTAAATATTAACACTGTCCAACCAAAGCTGCCGTGTAAAACAGTTAATACCATTTCAACATCGAGTGGAGCTGTACACAAGCACAAACTGTCTGTGTGCTTCAATGCAACTTTATCCCGAAGGGTGTTTGTTACAGTATGCAAAAAAAACACTTGATGAAACACTGGCGTTTAAAGAGACACACACAGCAGTGCTTACAACAGATCTTAACACCACCTATAAGAGCAATCAGTGTTCAGACATCAATACTTAGCCCAGTTTGGACGTGCTGCAAAGATTTATACATGACTTCTTAAATTAGTCAGTGTCCACAGTTTCCACAATTTTCTGTCAACCCTTTTCAATCATGAGCACAGATTTCAAAGAGAATTCTATACTTTATGAATTAATTGCAGCTGCTAAGATTGACTTGTAGAAATGAGGCGAGAAGTCCCAGAAACACTTTAGCTAAGCTCTGGAGCTCAACCTACCGATCATCCCAAGCAGGGCAGAAAAGGCCGACAGTTCGACAAGAGAGTCGGCGTTCTTCACATTCCACACCTCGGCCCCAGGCAGCTCTGGTATGGGTATGACTAATGAGAGCAAGAGGGCCGCGAGGGTGTCAAATACAGCACCCTTTGAGGTGTTAATGGTGTATGTGTCTGATATACACAATTAGGAATTTCAGGGTCTGAAGAGCAAACACAAGTGGATCTTTGATTCAAACCTACATCAAGACATGATAACATGATAACGTGATGCACAAGCAGGGCAGTAACTCTCAAAGTATGATTGAGGAGCAGTGGTGAGAGTTCAATGTACTGACCTAACAAATACGTAAACATTTACATTTTTAAAAATGGAAAAGTGGCTTGAAATGGAAAAGTAAGCTGGAAAATAGAATGACCTACAAATCAGCACTCACTGTTTGAATGTTTGTGTGATTTGTGTGTGACAGATGTTCAAATTCTGAAAGATACCAGAGTTACAACGAGTTTCCAGTGTTCCCATTGAAAACTAGTGGCTGTGGTACGAAGACTTTTTGGCCAAAAGCCCCTTTCAGACATACACTCCCTTCCATTATTCTGACAGCATCCGAACATGTTGGCTTCATGTCCGAATGATCACCCCAGTCACTTTTCTAGAAGACTTGCAAAAGTAACTTACAAGGTCGGACCTGGTGAAACTTCTGCATCACTTCCAACAGGACACAAGTCTGAACTGCATGCTGTCACAATAATGGATAGGCATGCATAGGCAAGGTACTCTGAGTCGTATGAAGCAATTCACGGCAGTCTTTTTCCACATTTCAGGAAACATATTCACTTTAAGACATCACAGGGAGCAAAAGACACAGTTTGCTGCTAAAAATCACAATACACCTTCTCATTTTATTTGCTCTAGAATTTCACATTAATTGGCTACAAACTAAAATGTCCATAAAAACAAAACTTTTCTGTGCATACAGAGACAGCTGAGACTAATGACACTCACAAATAATGAATGTAATCTAAGTTTTAGTTGTAGTTCAATTTGTTTCTTTAAGCTGTTTGTAGGAGTATTTGCATTTATTAAATACCTGCAGCCACAAACAGCAGCAGGATTCATAAAAGCATCTCTAAAGCAAGAGAAATGTGTGCATTTAATTAACTACTTATAATTATGAATTACCCCTGACATGGAGACAGTGAGGATCTAACAGTCAGTCACGCTTCTGACATGTGAGCTGTCACACACACAGTCAGTTCATATGCTGCAGTAAAATCAGTTGTTACGTAGCAGAAGCCTCACGTTCGGTCCTGAGCTCCATCGCAGCTGTCGGCAAATGTTTATTTTACTGTTTGTAAAGTAGCAGATTATCATCGTACATGCACAGAATTTTCAGTGACTGGGGAAACCGTAGATAAACTAAGCTATTGTGAAGGCTTGCAATAAGTTTAGCTTAAGTCTCTTGTTTATTATGACATTATCATTTAATATACATCACTCTGAGTACTGTCCACTCTCATGTGAATGAAAAATGTGGCGCCCATACCATGGCTCTCAGTCACTGTCATGGGTACGTTTGAAAGAAACTGTGAAGAACATTAACAGAGAAGTGTCTGAATGACAGCATGCCATCACTTTACTAGACTGATGAAGGCAGTGATGTAACATATCACATGTCTGAAAGGACTCAAGAGTCATCCTTTTCTGAAATTTGAATAACTGTTAGACTGAAACTATCAGGACACCTTATGGCTGATTACAATAACTTGACCTCAGTCAGCACGCATTTCACAGTGGCTGCAGCTACATACTGCTAACAATTCTTCCTCCACACACATACAGACAACAGAGGGTAACCTCTTACGAGGGCCTACTGGAGCTACGTTACACACAGGTTACCCAGAAGGCCACCTGTCTAAATAAGAAGGCACAGCCCATATCACATGACTTGTCCTAATCTAGAGTTACGGTTAGATAACAGGTTAGTTTGACTATTGCCTAAAACAAACAAAAACACCAACCAGAACCTCTTAAGATTGCCCAGTCTTACTTCCAAAATGTACATTGGTGACACACTATGCCTGTTCCTCCTATGTGCACAAGGTAAATAAACATTTGACTACAAGTACAATAAATGTTACCAGATTTCCCTACAAACAGGGTAAGGACAGTGGTCAAAGACAAACTTAAAATAATGTAAAATTCTCCATTTCTTTCCATCCTTTTAAGGATTCCAAATCCCTAAACCCACCACCACACCCTGCAACTGAAGCAGCACCCAAACCCTCTCAAAACCAAGGGAAGGAAGGAATGCAGTTTGCATGGCATGGGATCACAATATTTGTTAGCATTGTCAGTTAACAAAAACCAAGCTGGATAAAAGGTTTTAGCCAACGCAAACCTCACTGCCATGGGATCACCTGTGTAAAGCAGTGCAGATAGATTAACCTGTGCCAACTTGCTGAAATAGTATCTCTGCCACTCAGGAAAAGTATGTGTACGTATGTGAGGCACTTTATCCAAAAAATACCAAACTGTGATCAGCCAGCCATAAGCATCTCCTCAGGAGAAGCAAGTACAAGCTGATTAATCTCACAGTAATTAATCACAATGGGGTGACAAGTTACATGTTCATCATAATTAGAAGCACTTTAGTGTCTCAGAATAAACTATAGTTTGAACAGATTTAAGTCTCGAGAGTTTGGCCTCTGTGATAACTTAAAATACTCAGAACAACAGGATGTTTCAATAGGTTTAATTAAAAACCAATGTTGGCAGGCTTGCTTATACATCCATCAATGAAAAACAAATATGTTTGTTTCACCTGAATCAGTTGCTGGACACGTGTTAGACAAGACTCTGCTCAGGTGAAAAGAAATTTCTCCTATGAATAAGAGGTTTGTTTACTGTTACTAACATTTACAAAAAAAATGCAACAACCTGCTCAGATTAAAAATAAAAATTCATAAGAAAAAAATAGAAAAAACAGACATTAACCTGAGTTCTAGGTACAGTGAAATGTAGCTTCAATGTGTTCAGTAGTGTGTCTCATGAGGTTCCAGTATAAAGTGTGTAATAAGGTCAACTGGTCACCAGTGAAATTAGAGCCTTATCGCCGCTAATGAAAGTATATATAAAAACAGGTAAGAAAGTACTAAACAGACTGTCGCGTTTGTCATCTCCAAGTTTAAATTACAGTTTTACTTGATGGGTAAGCACCTTTAAAATATCTTGGTGGTATTGTATTAGGTATATCCATCAATTATCACAACTGTCCAACACAACTGCCAACCAGTTACTTGTGAACTCTTCTATTTCTATCAGTTTGAAACTTAACCTCAAAATAAAACTTCAGCATCATCTTGTCTTAGCGATATTTGCCAACAAATAGCAGTTTGACAGTAAGTAGTTCCACATCTGTGCAGTGAAGAAATAACATCCATAAGCTACATCAAACTGATAAATCACAAGCTTACATTGTATAAACACATATGTTTTTAGCTCACTACAGCCATTACAATTCTATCTATTCTAATTCCAATTAAACTGAATCAAATCAAGGTATCAATTTATTGTCATGGACTGACAATGTTTAAATGAGCACTGCTTTATTATTCAGCAGATTTAATTTAATTGTCCACTGGAGAAGATTCTTCCATTTTTGTGATCAGACGTAAGGTTGGAAAGATCTATGAACTTGCACTTTACCAGACAAGTGACCAGCATTATATGATTGTGTATAACAATACATACCACACCGCTTTAAAAAAAACAAAAAAAAAGGGGGGGGCCTGAACAGACTAAACCAGCCAGGCAAGAAAATCATCTCCAAGGCAACCAGCCTACAGGTATATGCAGGGTGCTTTGCAATGTAGAAGTGAGCATCATTTTGTCCAGAACAAGACACTGCACCAGCATAAATACACCCACACCAACAGCAAGCGGCTACGCTCAACAGTTGAATACCTAACATGTCCATAACTACACTACAGACATTTGAATCCTTTGAGAGAAATGTCTCAGGCCTAGAAAACAACCAGTTGCATAGCAACAAGTAAGACTGCAGAAAATGAGAGTGAATCACACGGCGACAGATACAAAGCACAACACTGAAACACAAAAAAATGTATGAACAACATTCCCTCAAGGCAAGAAAGGACATTCTTTTCATTCACACAAGAGGCCTGCACACTTCCTTTCCTTGAAGCTCAACATGTGATTCACACATGCACACCACTAAAGGGTCTTCCATGCATGCTGTCCAGTGCTGCTCAGAGCTCCATGGAAATTTCCACTTTTACAAGTCTCTGTGTCTGTATGGTCGAGACAAACAGCTGAGCGGCTAGTAGCTGCAGTGCTGTCACACCCGGAACCATTTCTTCAGATTTATAACCTTAAATGATAGGGCAAGGAACAATACATTGCAAAACACTAGAAACTGGTCGTAAACCTGAGCTATATATAACTGAGGAGATAAAGCAAACATACCTGCAGAGGCATGTACAGTAGATATACTGCAGTACAATACCTTTCTGTCACATGGCTAGTAAAGCACTCCTTAATCAAATAATTCCAGATAGCATCAGAGATAAGTCTAACGTTTCTAAAATGATTTGAAATTGGTTGTTCTTTGCCAGTTTGGAATCATTTGAAAAATTGTGGAGTAAATCAGCTATCAGTATCCAAGTGCTCCTGCCGCACAGGATATTTGCTAACAGGCCAATGCACAAAAAACGTGTTTACTCATAGTCTAATGGCACGATTAGTTGGCTGGTGGTTGCTCGTGGCTGGTGATAGAGAAAACTGTGTTTCCAGTATGTCTACGGCCATAGTGATTAGGCATGCACAAGCACTTTGATGCACGAAGAGTAAAACCTGTAATGAAAATCAGAGGGGTCAGTAAGCTCTGTCATGTCTTTGATGAGACAGCTCTAAATAGACACAGCATATCCTGTGAGGGATGGTCTGTGTCCGCAGTGTCTCCACATCTTCCTACTGTCTCCTCAAAGCATGCTTTAATGCAGTCAAGCACATGTGGCTGAAAAAACAATAAACTAAAAACAGAGAGAATATGAATGAGAAAATATTTTTAATAAGACCTTGGAACATATGAAAGGCAGACATGTGCACCTATAGATAGTTTTTAAAATCACTGCATTTTTGCAGCAGATTTTTAATGAATCCAACAGCCTAAATGGAATTTCGCTCACCATTTCATGTCAGAAAGTGCCATAGCTTTGTTGTAATGTTACTAAAATAAAAATCAGAAGCTCACAGTTTTAGCATGGCATATTTTTCAGTAATGTAGGAGTCATGCTGATTATCACATTACAATAATTATTTAAATATGGCACTTGGATACAGTGAGTGACTCTGTGACAGAAACAACATCTGACTTCAACCCAATTCTCTCATCTTGGCCGCTCTTCATATTTCGGCCTATCCCAGAATTCACATGTGTACTGACACTGCATGAAGCAGCCAATGGCAGGGCAGGGAGGAAATGGTCTTGGAAGGCTGTCAGGCAGGGAGCAGTGAATGACCATATATGGTAAAATCTGCAGTCAGCAGGACTGAGCGGCAGAAGCGGCAAAGGCAGATTCAATTGAGCAGTATAGAGGTCTTGGAACACAAACTGACCAAAGTGTGGGGAAAGACCCTGGATATCATGCACACTCAGTGTATTTTTGCATGGAGAGACAGAGTGCAGCTTGGTTAGCAGGAAAACTGGTGCATACAAGACAGAACAGAAATAATGTGTCACTGTGCACACGCCCAGGGATTACTAACAGCAACGGCTGAGCACTGGATGAATGGTGCATTGAGGAATTGAATCCAAATCAAACAAACATTCCACATTTGATCATCTTTTCTGTGCACTGGCAGCATTGAACACTGCTTGAAAAATGCAGGTGCTGATTGCTAAAACAGTGTAGACAGCACTGATTGCTGAGATAAATTAGAGCAGGAGATTTCAAGTAAAGGTATAGAACTCAAAACAATTGCAATAATTCCCTGATACCTCCCCTTCTCTTACGCTGAGCAGACAGAGAGGACTTATCAGGAATTTTTCACCAAACACTTGCTAGCTGCTGCATTCACTCCCACAACTTCCTTCATATGGAAATCAGGGAATAAATTAGCAGGCATCCAGCTATGAATGAGAAAGGGCGAGATTGAAAGCATGAGGGAAGGGAATGACATGTGTTGAGCTGGACATCTGATCCTCTCTATATAAATCCCTGTGTTCTGACAGGAGGAAGCAACAATAGTCATGGCTGTGCTGAGTCAGGGCAGCCTGCCGCACTAACCCACATCCTAGTGAGTCACACAAAGAGCCACCCCCATCAGTTGACTGCTCAAAATGCAGCTGAGACCACAGGTCAGGTCACAGATCCACAACTTCAATCTCTGAATTCTAGGTGATGCCCCTGATTTCTTTAAAAAAAAAAAAGAGTTGACATTTGAAAATATAAGGAGACTGAGCAAAATGTTTTTCACCGTAGCACAGACGGTGCACCGCTACATATGGCTTAATTGTGAAGGGGGAAGGAGCATCATCACACTTCTGCCTCCCCCTCTAACCAAAGTGCGGTAATGACAAAGGGCTGCGCTGGGAGTAAGCGTAAGACAAAGGCCCTGAGCAGCTGGCTGCCCACAGAGACTGGGAGCAGCACAGCACAGGCAGATGGGTTAGCCGGACAGATGCACCCTCACATTAGAGACGGGAAGGGTGGGAGGCTGGGGACACGAAGGGGATGTGCACCCTTGCAACAAAAGTGAAATGAGACCAAAATATTTTAAACAGTCTTCAATCTGGCACAGTTTTATTTGTTAAGCAGAGCTGTGTCTGACAAAAAAGAAATACAATCAATGGAGAGGCAGGCTACCGTCCTTACATATTAGTTTAACCAATGTCAAATTAAGAAGCAACAACATGATCTTTTCAATCAACCCAGTAATACTGATCCACTGCACTGCAGTCTCGTCATACCGTTTGCAAGAACAGACTTGTCCCACTTTTGAGACCTGCATTGCCAGCTGAGGCTATACTGAGAGTTCCAGATGGACTTGCTTTGTCAGAAAAAAATCATGTGAGAATAGCATGGTGATAAATGCTAAAAATAAAGGCTGAAAGAAAGAAAAAAAAAATCACATAACGTAAAAAGGGAATGCCCTTTGTTTTAAGACCCGATTTTAATGTTGATTCTAAGTCCCAACAACTGACTTCCTCCATTATGCTAAGCTGTTAAACTGGTTTGGTGGCAATGCATGCTGGTCAAACTACTCACAGTCATAACACACACACACAACACTATAAGTCTTAAATAACACGGTGTTCCCCTTTCACCTCCAGTGTCACAATGCATGGACTGTTGAAATGACGAAAATACTATATCTGAAGGACTAGTTTCTCAAGCATGCCTGATTATATGTGGGAAGATCTAAAAATCCTTTTTTGATGTCCCACTAGAGGAAATTGCCTGAGGTTTTCTCTGCGAATAAAGACCTCACTCTTCCCCAGTTTTTTAATTCGGCAGTGAAAGTTGACTTTGTTCACTGTACTGGGTCATGGCATTCAGAGGGCAGCTCACTCAAACACAGGCACAGAGAACAGGGCAGGAGGAGTGTGAAACTGGTCGAGCTCGTGGGCCACCTCCAGTAGAAGCTCTGTGTTGAATGAGGTGCTGAGAGGTGTAAGCTGTGTGATGACAGGCGTAAGGATCCGGTCCGCGGTGCCAGAGCCTTCTCATATGACATGGCAGTGTACTGGTGTACACTAATTACAGATCCAGGGTAGATCTGTCAACAGCAGTGCAGTGCTTATGTCACTCACAGCGTCAGGACCTGCCACTTGGCCATTGCTTGGAGCTGGCAAACAGAAACACAAGCAACCGGCAATTCACCACTATCAACCATAATGACACCCAAGGGCTCTCCAGGGGACATGCAAGAGCCCGTTCTCACATACAGTCTGACCTCTATTGCACTTTAATTAACTCAATTATGACAGCAGGGTTAAAACAAAAAGGGGTTGATGTACAGTATTCACCCAGCTAACTAGCTGTTTACAGCCAAACACTCTTCAAATACCATCCTGCCCAACCCAAGAGTAAATCAGTGGAGGGATTCCTTATATGGAGGCAAGGATCAGGAGACTGTTCGCTCCAGGGCTTTAGAGTAGTTTCTGCTGTACACATGAGGGTGTGTGAAGCAGCAGCCGGCTGGTAAATATTAATCCCAAAGTACACTGACATGAACAATCAGCAGCTGTTGTCAGAGTTACTGTCTTAATGCAAATAATGACTTTCTATACACAAAACATTGGAAAGAGGCTGTTACACTCAAAAAAGAGAGAGGAAGCCAATTATTTACTTAAAGTTCATGCTTACATTTATGTCAGCCCAAATATGATCTGAGTGTACTGCTAAAGTATTCCACAGAAGCCGTAAATGCAAGCCCCCTCACACATAAAGTTCTTTCCATCTATTTGTCTTAGAGTCCAGTTCTGATACAGTGTCCAAACACGGCACTTCCTACTGCACTGTGACATCAATTACACAACACAACCTTACCTTGTGTAGAGGGAGAACGAGGAAAGCTCCACCACCGCTGGCCTCAATAATTATGGCAACAAACTTGGGGTTGACTGCACAGAAGGCGCTGTCCCATGTGACCCTCGAAACCCGGATATCATCGTAGCATTGGTCATTCTTCACCGCCTGGCCAAAGACGTGACGGAATTTGCTCTGTCGTACAACTCGTCTCATATCTGCATGACGTGCACAGAGGGAGATGTGTTAGTCAGCAAACTGATTTTAAGACATTTTCTGGAAAATAAAGATGTTTAAACTCACAAACTGTAACAAGAAAACAAGGATTGCAATATGAACCAACACAAATACAGACTACTTGAACCAGTGAAGGAGTTGAGAGCATAAGACATACCACCCACAAACTTCTGCAAATCTGTTCAAGCAGACTGAGAACATGTGAGACTTTTTTCCAAAACACATTCCCGTTGCAGATGTGTTTGCCGCTATCACTTTGAGGGTGTTTTGTAACAATCCAGTACTACTTGCTACTCGAAGGGTCTCCCTGGAATTTCTGGGCATCATGGTGCTGACAATTTTAAGGATGGCACGTGTTGCAGTGCATGTGGCAGACTCTGAATATCAGCGGATCCTATTTGCAAAGAGCTTGATGAGGCTACAGCGAAGTATGATGGCACAGTCGTCCCTGTATCATTCTTTAAGAAAAACCCTCTGACTTTGTTACAGAACTTTTGACATTTTGATTTACTTAATTTGTCTGTTGGGTATAGATCGCTGAAATAATTGAACAAGTATTTTTTATCAACACACTGCAATGTGAGTTATCTTCTTGCCTGTGATCACACAGCATGCATGTTTAACTCTCTTCGCCAAAAATTGCAAGGATCAATACACCACAGCTGACTAGCAACTTTTATTACAGTGTGTAATCCAATATTTTCTGGTAAGGACCTCTAACAAGGTAGTGAGTTATAAAAGTGGAACAAAAAATAAAACATGCTTGACAAGACTTCAGACTCTTTTTACTGTCTAGTTGTTGTTTGTTTTCGTCTTCCATTGTTCCCAATATTAAACAACTAAAATACTAGTGGCATTTGTCTGTGGCACACTTCCAAAGAAAAATAGGACATATTCAAACCAAACAAAAACAGACTTTGTGGCTGGTTCAGCTAAAATCTTCACCAGGACAACAATCTGCTGGCAGACAGGAGTGCTTTGAAAAACACTCTCATTCAAAGGCTTCAAGTCCCACCGCTCCACATACAACAGACCACTTCCAAAAATAATAGAAAGCCGGCCAAGTTCAGATAAACAATTAGAACCAGGTCCAACCTTACCTACAACCTATAGATAGGCGAACGCTCTTAAGTGGTTTTGGTTTTGTGAAGCTCCTCAAATCTTTTTTTATTTCTTGATATAGCACATGGGAACAGTTTCCAAGCCTGAATCACCATGACCAAAGCACAGCACAGGATGTGGGACATGTTTTGAAGGTGGTTTTCCATTGTGTGTGTGTGCAAAAAAAGAGAGGGAGTGAGACAGAGCAAAAGGGAAAGAATGAGTGTGAGCGAGAAACGCTTGTGTGGCATGTTTCCGACAGGACAAGGATCGCAACACAAGCAGGAAGTTTGTCCTGTAGGGATGTGGGAGTGTCCAAACGGCCCAACTCTGAACGTCAAATGTCGTTACTGCACGACACACACTACTACGAGCTAACTCCAAACACTAACAGTAGGTTGAAAAGACACATTTGCTCAAATTAGAAACAGTTAATCTCAAGTGTTAATCTTGGATTTTGAGGAGTTTGAAACTTTCTAAATCCTCTCCTACATTTATCTGGATGAGGAGTGCATTTGTCAAGAAAAGCAAATTCATTACTCCAAAAAACGCAGACCAGGAGCAACTGACTGACTTTAAATAATAAACAGTCTCTGGAAATCCTGGTAGACACATTACTGTTTAAAAAAAACAAAAAAATCCCCCACTAAATTCATTTTGAAGGCACAAAATGGATACTCCAACAGCGATGTTTAAAACACCACACCACTGGCAGCCAAGAATTAGCGTTTTATCAATGCCGACACACCTTACATAATCAGTTACAATTCATTTACAAGTACATGAAAAGCTGAGGGGGAAGAGTTATTGTTTCTTACAGTAATGTGATGGTAGTCTGGGGCAACACTCAACAAGGAAATCTTTGTTGTGAGGGGTGAGGCTTGTTTGCTTACCTTTAGGGCTATATATGCATATCACATGGACTGGTTGGACTAGAAGCCATATGTGAACAGACACCTAAATCAGCTACCTGTCTACTGAGGGAGTCAAAATATTTTGCAGGTTTGAAGCCTTTTCGCTGACCATGACTCTTTTCTTTAAAGGTGAAAGTTTCCATTAAATACATGATCATTTTTAAGCCTTTCCTCTTATGTAACTGTCCTACTGACATACAGAAGTCAACCTCTTCAGTCTGTCAGTTACGTGCTGTATGTATACTCAAGGCAGCAAGTTTAAAGATCACCTCCAGGCATGTCTGAAGAGATTATGTAAAAAAAAAATTTAAAAAAATAAACCCTTATCCAACATGTTTTCCCATAAAAAAAATAATAATTTTCATTTCAAATGTTTACCTACTGGATAAAAGATGTATCTTACATCACTGAAAAGCCATTCTCAGTGTTTGTGCAATGTAGGCTTCAGGTTTCCACATCACACTTGTGTGTATTTGACCACGATTGGCTTACAGAGTAGTTGTGAGTCACAAATCCTGCTTGCAGGTACTTTCAGAAGATGAATTTAAAAACAGTCCTCTAGTATCAAACTCTGAACAGACATCATTCTGCACAGTGAATGTCAAACATTCAAGTGGAGTTACACTCACCAAAACACATTTCTGAGTGTAGAGGAACAGTGCGTACCACATGCATTAGACAAATCAGATGTGATGGCGTGACTGCCCTCGGGTCAGGATATGGTTTGAATGTTGGATTGAACAAAGAGTACACAGCAGGTGTTTAGACAAGGCTTAAGGATCACAGATTTATTTATTTTTTTGGTGTGTGTGTTGTTGTTGATGGTGGCAGTGGATGAGGGGTTGTAAATTTCATAAACATAATTCAATAAATTTGTACATTTCCCTCTACACAATATGCTGGTGCACAGTCTGCTGGTGGATAAACCGATGCTGCTACATCCTTGTTAAATAGAATAATATATTTTCTCTGTTCTGTGCTGCCTCTTGGCCAGGTCGTTACTGTAAATGAGAATTTGTTCTCAATTAACCCACCTGGTGGATAAAGGAAAATAATAATAATATATTCCAGAATGAATCGATCAGTCCTTCACTCCCTCTTTTCAATCAATCAATCAATCAATAATACTTTATTAATCCCTTACAGGGAAATTACATTCACAGTTACATCTGTCCAAGAAACAAAAAGACAATAACTGGGGGAGACAGGAACTGTCGGGACTGCCAGCCAAGCCAGCGCCCTTTATCAATTAGAGGAAAAGGAAAACAAGAGGATATTACTCCCCCCTTGTCCATCTCCCTCACTCTTTTTAACCAGTTATCACACACTTAAGCATCACTGTCACTGAATTCATTTCCATAACTGACAGCAAAGCCAGGTCACCTAAGGAAGGCCTCCAGCCGTGGTCAGAACAGGTTAGTATGTCTAAATGAAGGACAAACTAATAAGTGAACTTTTAAGAAAGCTCCTATGTAACTGTTTGACTTTATATAATAATTCCATGTGACAGTGGGCTGATATGCCATATGTAATGAATGGCTGGCTAGTCAGTGTTCTTGTCTGCTTATTATCAATGCTGACCTCTGGGGTCAAGTAGCTTCCAAATCCTCCTCCCCACCAGTCTGCTTCCCTGATGAGGTCTAATGACTGTTGTTCTACAGTGTGCCACTCCCAATGCCAGGAATAATGTTTGTCCAAGTCTCTAGCAGGTGAATGTGACAGTAACTCTAACCTTCGACTACAAGAGACAAAATAAAAAATGAAACATGATTTACTAGGTGCTGTGTACTAACATCAGGAATATACACAGCAGAGAGAAAAAAAAAGAACCCAAACAATACATCAGAAATATCAGCTGATGCCTTCAAAGGTTACTTATTAAGCCTATATGCAAACAACTAAATCACATCCCAGAGCTGTATGTGTAGTTTTAACTGAGCACTGATGCGTGGCCTCTCAACTACTGAACCTGAAGAATTTCTTCAGCCACTAAAGATATAAAGCATGACTGCACGATCTATTCATCACCTGCAATATAAACAGTGGATAATTTAGATGAAATGTGTTGTTTTCTACTTTGAAAACTTGGAGCAAACTCAAGGACCGGCCTGCAGGCTAACCAGATGAAGTACGGGTTTGCAAGCTGAAAACAAAAGCTGTCTAGTCACACTATCATCAACACTACAAAGCAGCAGGAAAGGTTCAATATGATATGTTACTGTTATAACAATCAATCACTCCAACTAGTGCTGCAAAATGATTTTACACTACCAGTGTTTAGTCAAATGTGGCCAGACTGATTCAACAGAGTCAAGATTGCAGACATCACAAATGAAACCTTTTGAAGAGGGTTGGGCTGTATCACTGTAGGTCAGAGGAAACTGGGTGGGGTTGCAGTTGATTATGCAACACTGGATCGAGGTGAATAAGGCCACACCGTGCGGTGGTGACGTGTCCTAACAATTCTCTTCAGTGAGATCGTGCCATTTCTTAGATTTCTTATCATTACATTTAACAGCCATTCCCATTGACACGCTTCAGGTCAAGCAGCATCATCATTTATGACTGAAACACCGCTTCTGCACATAAAACACTTACTGTACTGGATTAAAATCCGACCCATGAAACATTTCAGTGAAATGTTAATAAGTAAAGCCTTTTCCTGCTGATCTATTAATTAACAGTGGCTGTGACTCTCCAGTCAGGAACCATTAAACCACTGCAGAAGAGGAAAATGCAATTAGATGGCATAATTAAAAGTGTAGCTGCCAAACTTAATGAGAATATGGAATTTATGTCGCATAATTTTGATGTCTGATCTGATCTTTCATCTCTTCAGAGGGGTGACAGCTTGAGTGCCAAATAGATGAGATTCTTTGTTATGATTTATACACCAGGTATGTTTCCATTGCACTTTGATGTACCGATTAAAGACAGCTTTTCCACAACAACTATGCATAAAATCTTTCCTCCATTATCTCAACTCATTTTCAATTTCTCTACATTTTGACTTAGTTGTTTTCTATGTAAACTGAAAATTAACACAAGACCAGGTGGATGGAAAAACAGGTAATGTCAGTAATATGTAAAACTGCACAATCCTGGAATGTGCAATGTGCATTGACAAGCATGATGCCAAACGCCCAATGTTTGATTTCATTAAAGAAAAATGGCAACAGGACCAAGCAAAGGTATGAACAGAGGAGTTGAGGAAAAGCAGCTGTAGCGTCACAGATGAAATGAATCACTATACCAAAAGCAATGTGATGGTACTGTTAAAATAAAAGTAGAAAAAATGCTGAGTCAGTTCTATTCAAAACGTTCACACCCAATTGGTATATTGGAACATTTTGTAAGGTCGAGGAGCTTGGTGAGTTTTTGTGTAAACAGGTGGGATTTAAAAGACAGCATACAGGAATGAAACGGACAGGGTACTTCTGCTCAAGACTAACAGAGGCCTTATCCAAACAACCGCCTTCCCATCAGACCTATGTGTCGGTAACCTAAGAAATCCCAGAAATTAATAGTAAACAGTCATTCTCAACACAAAAGGCAATAAGAAACCATTAGAGCACTGGGTTTCCTTATCCAGCATATCATACGTGGTAAAATCTACACTTACAACAGTCAGATTTATAAAACAACAAGAAATAACGCCAAGGGCTTAACTAAACACTGCTGCAAATAAGTTAACATTCAGTTTTTATGGCCCATATTTATTCCCGAACATCAACATCACATTGATCCTGACATTTGCATGCAACAAAGTCAGCAGGGCTGTGCTGAGGCAATGGTCTGACAGCCTCAGACATACACCAGAGATATAGACACACTCCTTGGGGGAATGCTATGCCTACTCAGTGACACTCTCCTGAGGTTTACAGTTCACTGATCCAGTCCTAATTCAAGCAAAAAAGACCTCCAGTGTCTGTTGGGCAAATCAGATGAAAGGAGAGCCATGTACCTTATTGCCTCCTGAGCAAGCAGAGCTGACCCTGATGTGCAGAGACAGAAGGAGGACCCCTCAGCCTGAGGAAATGACCAACACGAATGGGACCAGGGTGACACAGTTTGTAAGCATCCTGATCTGGATTCCTCAAATCCACTCACATCTGACAATTCTGTTCAGGAACTGAATGGTAGTGTCGCCATGTGTGACTATTATCCAACAATAGACAATCCTACACTTTAGAACTGTGAACTAGAATGAAAAAACAGTGATAATGAAAAAATGTAGGCCCTTCATGCATGCTGTTGAGCTCACTGTGTTAAACCATGGAGGGTTTCCCTCTCATCTCTACCTCACAGTCACAACTTACAGACTGCTGCCTTCCATTAAGCCAAGGGGAAATTGTTTTGCTCTGACATAAGACTGCAAAACAGCTACAGAATGGAAACAAAAGCAAAAGGAAAGCTAAGTGAGGGCTCATGTTTGGCCAGTGTGGCACAATGCCATTCTTTAACATGTATTATTACAGGAGGAACAAATCTGTTTTCTTTAACTTGGTCAATGATGAACCTCAGTAACTATACACTAAGACAAATTAAGCCCTTGAAGGTGACCACTGTTCAACAAAATGTCTCATTTTACTCTGTCTCACTGAGTCATCAAGTCCATAAATCTTGGCTATCCCCCCTTCAAAAAGCAACGGTGTAAGGACTTTGGAGCATGTGCATAAACACACACATTTACGGCTTCATAATGCTACCCATCCCTGCCACAATCAGTTACGTTTACAGAGTCCAATTAAAACATGGCTCGCCCCAATCTGTCAACACCTATTTGTACTGGTTTCTCATTGACAGGGCTCATGAACAACCATTTTAGTATATATTAGTTCCCCCATCCCCAATAATAAAGACATAGCAGCAACAACTTGTCAGATGAATACATTTGGGCTTTAGGTGTAACAAAAACTCTGGACAAATAGATTTACTTAATATTTAACTATAACACTAAATGTAAGTTAGGTTAGGCTGGCTGTCTGCCACTGCAGATAACCTGTATTAAACCTAACTGCCTGTTATGTTTCTCTGAAACCCAAAGATTTGTCAATACAACCTCTATAGACAGCCTTCATATCATTTTAAAATCTTGCTGTTGGGATGCAGAACTGTCCTTATGCTGTGTTTCACAGGGAGCTTGGTGAGTAAGATGTGACATAACATGAAAATCCCAGCCACAAATCAGGATGAGCTGATGTGGAAGAGGGAGGGGCAGCAGAATTAGAGCAGAATTATGACAAAGCCTAAACGGTCTCCACAACTGTTATTTTAGAAAACTGCTGTGTGCTATTGTCTGCTATACAGTATGTATGTGAAATATCTCTATTCCCATTGCATGGGCCCTTGTCATCAAACATACCCTGTATAAATATCTAGGAAACTGTTCTCCTTTGAGGCTGTAGGCTCAAAAGGGGTAGTAACTGTAATAGAAAATACACCTGTTATTCACAACAGGTTGAGCTTGAATAGGTGGATAAAGTCCACTTAGTGCTGCCACAGCCTTAAGGTGCAGCAAGGAACAACACCTACAACCAGAAATTTAGTTAAAAAAAAAAAAAAACTCCCTCCAAATGCCAAACAAAGAAAAGTTGGTATTTTATCTTGACTAAAACACTTAGCTTTCAGGAAAAAAAAACGGTTAACTGACTGCTTTAAAAGGAGAAATTAAACAAACACGACACAAAAACAGTGGCTGCTGCAATAACATTTCCTGTGTTCATCTGCTGTCATTTGGGAATTTCATCACAACCCAACAACTGTGTCCTCTGGAAGCTTTACCTTGACAATGGCATGCAGTCTGAGGTCACTGGCACGCATAAATCTCAACTAAACAAAAGCAATCAGCAAATAAAGCAAGGCTCAACCATGTTACTAAACAGGTCGTATCTGCTACATGTTCACTTTTGCAGCTCCTTTGTTTGTTAGTTGTTTTCATCACAGTTGCCGTTATTGCTGACTTCCCATTAATGTGGCTGCTAGCTGGTGACTGTTGGCCATGCATATAATATACATCTGTCCAACGTACAGGAGGATAATATGCATGCAGTCTGGGGATCTGTGGCATGTGAGACGTGTATGTATATTCTACTGTATTGCCGTTATATTGTCATAAAGTCTCACATTGTAACATTAGACGTAACAGTCAGTAATGGTCACAGACCTTACTTTCCCACACTTTGCTGCCCATGCCACCACTCGCCCCCCACTACACACACACCAGTGATGTCGCCTCAGTGCTCTCCACACACTGGCTGCCTTTTGCCTTTTGTCACCAAGACCGCATGAGACGCCACCTAAATCCCCTTCCTGTAACCAAGGCCACGGACCACTATTGTAATCAGATTCCAGCTACATTCCAGTGATTTTTGCAACAATGAGATAAGGTGCTGTTTTTTCACCTCTCTGCAACCCCGAGTGACCATGCGATCTGCGCTCCCATCAATTTAAATGGTACTCGAACACAACACATTACGCACCAGTGTTTCAAGGAATGCTATTGTGTTCTTTTATACTTTGTTGAGAAAATGAATGGGATTTGCAGACACAAGAGCAATGTGGCCAAAAGTTTAGCTCAGTGCTAGGTAAGGCATAGAAACAATGACCAGATTTAATCAAATTGGTCATTTTGTCCCAGATGTTTACAGATGAAAAGATTTCAACACTAGAAGTTCCAACTTCCGCAATCCAAAACAGGAAAATCACTTAAATTCAGATATAGGAAACATAAACATGTCACAAAGCGTCTGCATGTTTAGTATGACACTGGCCATGCCTTAAACTGTACTCCAGCATAACCCCCTCCATTCCTGAGTCTTTATCACTTTCTGCACTGTAAGACTTAAAAGACTAAATCCTAAAGTTCTTATCCTACTTACAAGTCAAGGTTTAACAGGGACCTCTTTAAAGTCCTATAAAATTACTCACAACAGGAAAAGCTCAAGTTTTTATTAGTGTTTGTGTGTAGGGCTGCATTTGTATCTGCAGCCATTCAAATTTAACATATAACATCTGCTTTAGTTTCTGCCTTGCACTGTTCCAATAAGACAATCCACACAACAGATCTAAAGAAAAGAAGAAGAAGAGTGCCAAAACCTGCTTACAGCTCAAATCTAAAAACACTCCACTGAGTACAAAGCATGTCCTTTCCTCTTCCTGATCAGCTACTTCCCCCTCCCCCAATGAGTAATGCACAAACCACTGCTCCATTTCAACAGATGTTGTCAGATGTGTGGTGGGAAAGACCAGTGAAAGAAATGGTATTAGTCTGTGTGCACCTGCTGGAATTACTAAGCTACAGAGCATTACAGAACTACAAGAGAAAGGTCCAAATAACAGGAGAAGGGGCCTAACTACATCTGTGATCAAATTTGACACTGGCTTGTTCTCTTAATTAATTTTCGGTGTAGATGCCCTTTTAATACAAAAAAAACATCCACAGTGAATAGCTTGCATGTCTGTAGCAGCACAGATTTAAGCATGTGATCCTCTTCATCTATCAGGCTGATCCACACAAACAAACAAACACACTAATATGCTAAGCAGGTGGTTGGTTAATGAGATGTTTCTTCCCACCTGTGCTTTAGAAAATACTCCCGGCCATCTTGTCTGGGGAGTAACACAACAAACCCCTACTGTAAATCCAAGATCAGCTTTTCAGGTTGTGGTTATTTCATTCTGAGCGTTACTGGCAGAACGTTATCTAGGAGAAAGTGGGGACCGAGATAACATCACAGACAGGACTGGACACAAACGAAGGTATGTCAGACATGTCAAAAGAATGCAATCTTTAAGTTCAAGATTCAGAGGCCAAGCTGTTGACCAAGTATTTAGCTTCTTTCCGCGAGATGCTGATTATTCGAGGAGAGTTACTGTAAAATGAGAGATCTCAATCTACTAGTAAGCTACTGTAAGTTCACAAAGCATGCCTGAACCAGTACTTTACCATTTAAAAAGACATAAATGGCTCTGGATGGCCAGCAGGGAACAGCTGGATTTAGAGACTTTGATCAGCACTGATGAAATAAATTCCACGGCTATGTTGTCTAGTGTTTCATGTTCATATGATTCAAAATGTTAAAGATGTACTTGAGAGTTCACCCCAGCCCACACAAGAGTGCCTTGCTGCAGTTGATAGGAACTAACACTCCCTCACATCTTATGCTTAGTTTCCCTCTGCTTCCTGACCCACTTCCTCTCTGGGCCCAGCATTAGGAAAGCAGGCTACGCACTTCTGAAGACCTTGTACTGCAGCACAACAAGCAGAGGTTGATGTGTCTGAAACGGTTAACAAGTCTAAACACAGCTGGAGGACTGCTGACCCCAGGGTCGCTCTGTCGGCCTCCACCTGCTTTGCAAACCCAGCGCAAGATTCGCCGAGGGAAACTCCATCAGCTCCACAGCTAATTACACATGAGAGCTGAGTAACCTAGTTCAAGACAGGGGGCAAATATGTAAGTCACCCTGCCCTTGTGGCACACTAACCACGACCATTACAAATCAAAGTACCCTATTGTCATGATCAAGCATATGAGCCTGTGGTGGTGTACAGACAGAGGGGTTACACGGAGGACTATTTGGGACGTCATCCAGCCACTAGTGCTTGATCGCAGAGAGTATTTATGACTGCCAAGTAAGAAGGCGGGGGGCCACTGTTTAGTCATTAATCATCTTCCCAAAAAAAAACCTTCAGCATTGGATCGATTTTCATACTATTGTTTTGTCAAAATCTGCCTCTCCAGGTCAGCCCCAAGTAAAATTTTAAGGATGAGGCCAAGTCAATATACTTGTTTAGGCACATGAAACAATTAGTCAATTTATCACATAGCTGATGCACAGAAAATGCCAAACACTCCCCTGGTTCCATCTACTCAAATGTAAGGATTTGCTGCTTTTCTCTCTCTCTCTGTATGTTAACAACTATTAACAGAACATGCATGGGCTTTTAATAGACTGTATAATGAAGGAAAAGAAAATGATCTCGACTTGATGCCCTACTTAGGAAACACTGGAGTATTATGTGTCACTGTCCAACCACTTATTAATGTGCACACCCATTTTAATTAAAACATATGTGGTCCAGTTGTGAAAAGTTTAATTAAAACATTTTGGTAATAAAGTGTCTTTGAATGCAAACCAAACATACTATCTAATGATGTAACCTATCTTGATTTGACTTGACCACATCATTAAACCAAACCCTCATCTTTATATTTTTTTATGCTGTAAATGGACTGGTTTTTAAAACAGCTGTGAATATATGGACTCCATTTATAACCCAGTTAGGTGCAGCAGCATGATATTTCCATGTCTGCCCTCGTGGACAGTAACTCGACCATAAGATTTCTGCATATTTTCATACTAACAATTCTCCACGTGTTATGACCGAGCAGGCAGAGCTGGTGGAGCACGCAGTGATCTATGCAACTGGGAGGTGCAGCATGGAAGCAGCGACCACTTCTATGCTTTGACCCTTTTCCATTTATCTTCCATACCAGTGTGTTAGTGGGTCAAGTCTGAGCCTGGCATCTGGATGAATACTGTGGATATATTTTAATACATATACATTGTGAATATTAGATGATTTTTTTTAAGGGGCAGTTTATTCTATGCAAATGAAAGAGTTAATTCTTGAATAATATTGTATTTGGAGCCTATTGTTCAGCTGTAAGAGACTATATTAAGGCCGGTGGAGAGTGCCAGGGGCCAGGGCGCGGTTGTGCTGCCCGCACCTCCGTCTATGTGGATCTATCGTCTCGGAGATAAGTTTTCCTGCCGCACTATGGTTAGCTACCCCACCCCGCTCAATAACGTACAACACCACATTTCATCTCGAGAAATAGCCACGAAACCCACCCAACACCAAAAAGGAACATAAAAACCTTGCTTGTAACAATGTCTCTGGTTTATTGGTGATAAACTTTTTCTTTTTTTTAAACAATGTAAGTTAACGGCCGTTGAAGGCTAGCGCTAGCTTAAAAAAAAAAAAAACTGTTCTCATTATACAGACTATCCCGATTCATTTTAGCTAGCGCATGCACTTTCCTGTCTGGGCTGCTTCAGTTTGGTGGATAAACGAAAACCACTGCGAACAATTGAAGGTATGAAAAACAAAACGAAGACTCTTAATAGTCTACACATTCTGTAACCTACCTTCTGAGAGGAAAATGAAAGTATTCCCGAAAGCCGAATGATATAACACAACGTATCCCAATTGATTCCTCCCTCTGCCGGAGCCGCTGCTGCGCTGACACAACCCGCTCTGTGAGCTCTCTCCCCTCTCCGACACAAGCCCCGCCCCGGCACGGTTTGGCGAGCCCTGGTTGGATGAGCTGACTTTGACGGACGGTTTCAACAGCCAATCACAGCGACTTTCCGAATAAAGGGAACAGAATTCACACCTCCTTTCTTGAGAATCCCTGTTACCGAAAATTACAATTAATTGTGTTGTTATGGTGGTTTTGTGGCGTTTTAATCACTTGCGGTTATTGTAATCTGTTAACAATACAGCTAATATTATCTTTCTATTGTTTTTGCATTGATATCATTTAGAAAAGCAACGTCTGACAATTATTTCAGCATCACCTCATTGGATTTGTGTAGGTCTGTCTTGAAGGGTTTGACAAATGCACCAGATTCATCTGATAGCATTTAAGAGCAACTGAAAGGACCAACTGAATCCATAATATGACATGTTAATCAGTGTTTGTTTTGTTATTTGTGTGGATTCATACATATGTATGTCCCACTGTGAATAGGTTGGGATAAATTGATGTATCTTAAATGTAAGAATACATACATATAAGTGAATATGGCTCATTGGCTCTATATGAGAGAGTAACTTGATTCCACTTGGATTTCTCAGACAGGCTCTTCCTGATGTCCATTACCATAAACTGTATTATAAATAGTGAAACAACAGCACAGGCCTGCACAACATTACTGCTCTAGATACCATTTTATAACAAAAAAAATCTATTTCAATTCTCCTTCAGGACACAATGTACCCCTAGTGTAATACAGCACCACAAGATGGCGTTATTTCACAAACTGCAGTGAAGCAGTCCTCTGACAGCATAAAACAGCTGTAGTCCATCATCCAATATGTTTTTTTTTCATCCTCTTTTAGTCTTTTAGTAGATTAGGGTTGATGCAAGTGTTTGTGGTGACTTCATTTCAGGGCTCATGTTCCAGAAAAGCAGACTTCATTAGTTAATTGTTTTTTTTAATACCACATGACTCACGGATCAGTTATTCCCAGTGTGTTCTCTACAACCTGCAGCACCTATTTATTTGATACTGCAGTGCATACAGTACTGTAAGCACTTTAGCTGTTTCTATTCTTAGCCATCATGCAATGCCATTAGGGAGGTGTCTGATCAATCTCAAATTTCTTATGCAATGACCTCAAAAATATAGCCAGAGTCACAGAGAACTATCTTCAGCTTGAAGAAGATCAAGCAGTCCTGCAGCAGATGGTTATGGCCCTCACAGAGCCCTGATCTCGACATCATTGAGTCAGTTTTGGATTACATGAAAGTCTAAAACCACAGAGGCACTGTGGCAAGTTCTGCAAGATGACCAAACAGCTTAGAAGTGCTCAAGTGTACTTCAGAGAACCAGTGCAGTTTCAAAGGAAAAACGTGGTCACATCTGGTCAAATCAGTTAATTATTGTGTGAATACAATTTCCAGCATTGTTTCTGAAAGCATCCTGATTGTTGTCCTAAATCTTTGCACACTACTATATATGATGTAGAAAGCTAGATTTCGATGCCCTTACCTTTTCTCATTGATGGCTTCCTCTCGACTGCCTTGTCCTGAGTTTTCTGAGGTGAGTCAAAAGCCGCCTTCATCTGTGCCACCTTCACAGACTGACCCGGCTCCTCAGACTTGACTTCAACTGGCTTGGGCCGGTCCTGGTGCTGCAGCTTTTCGTGCATCTGAATTGTCTCCTTTATGAGTTCTGAGACAGGCCTAGATTTGGGAGAGCTCTGGGATTTGTCTCTCATTGAGACGGTGTCATCTTTCTCTTTGCCAGTTTTTTTGTCAGTTTCTGAGTTCAGCGTCACATGAAGATCCTGCTTCTCGCTGGCTGAGACCTTTTGGCTTTCCTCTGAGATAACTGACCCACCTGCAGCCACAACAGGGCCAGCATCCACAGCTGGTGCAGCACTGTCCTTGGGGGACTCTTTCACTTTCTTTTTATTCGCCGACTGAGCATCTGCCTTCTTTGAGCCAGATAGCTGTGAATCAGTTTTACTCTCAGTGTCACCATTATCCTGCAAAGATGCTTTTACTTTCCCGCTGTCTGTCTTCTCAGCAGTTAGAGAAGGGCCTGAGTCAGCGATTTTCCCGTCACTTCTTGGAGTTGGAGACTTTGGATCAGAAGGTGCAGATTCCTCAGAGATCACACCACTCGCATCACATGACGTTCTTTCATGTGAAACAGCTGATTGTAACTTGTCTGAGTGCACACTTGTAGTGGGGCCTTTCTTTGGCTTCTTCTCTGTATCCTCCTTCACTGAAGCATCTGTTGAGTTGATGGAATTCTGTGATTTTGTGAGTGAGCTGTCACACATAGTATCAGGCTGAGAACAAAGTGAATCTGAGGTCCCACTGGGCGCAGTGGCTGTCTGCTTCATGTCCAGGTCCTTATTGTGGTTATCTTTCTTTTCAAGGTTTGCTTTCGGTTGTTTGTTTTTAGAATCTGCAGAGGAGGCTAAAACACCCTTCTTGCCAGGTTTTGACTGATCAATGTGGTCACTTGAAATCTTTGTCATTGTGCTGTCAGGGATCCTCTTCGCATCCATCTCCACAGGAACATCTGTGGCTTCCTTGCTGCCAGTGTCGACCTCCTTGATTTTAGAAAGAGATGAAGTTGCCCCTACTTTGTTTCTCTTTAGTAGCTTCTCCAAAATAGAGCTAGGCTCATTGTCTATGACTGGACTTGATGCTAAATCTGAGGACAAGGCTTGATTTGTATTTGTTTCAGATGTGTTCGTTTGTGGCTCTCCTTGGTCATCAGTGTCAGTAACCTTTGCTGAAGAGTAGTCATTCACAAGTGGCATTGGCACACATGTTAGCGTTTCCTCCTTTGTATTATTCTCTGCTCTCTCTTTTGGAGGTCTTTTGCTTTTGGAGTGAATGGTATCACTCACGTCTAATAGAGACTCCTTCTGCAGGCTGTTTTTCAAAGGATGTTGGTGTTGAGCTGGAGGCGGTTCCTTCCTCTCACTCAACCAACCCACTGTTTCTGCACAAAGCTCAATATCCTCATTCCCAACTTCAACAATCAAGGCCTCTTTCAGCTCTACATCAAGCAGCGACTTACTTTCTGCACGAGCTCCACATTTGCTGTTCTTCAGCATCACAGATCCCTCTGAGTTTATGTCTTCTTTCTCCTTCTGTGGTAAGATTTCCTCAGCCTGATTCTCCATCTTGATCTTTGAGGAGGCTTGAAGCTTCTCCCCTGTCTTCTTTTCCTCTGTCCTGGTTTGATTCAACGCCTTGTGTGCTCTTGCACTTTCCTTACTTCCCGAAGCACTCTTGTGGTTCTTGTCCGACTCATGTGGAACCGGTAGAGCATTGCTGCCTCCACCTCCTCCTCCTCCTCCTCCTCCTCCCTCCTTTCCTGCAGCCCCTCCCTGTCTCACCTCCCTTGCAGCAGAAGAACTCTCGCGCAAATTTATGTGCTTCTCACCAGAAGGTGTTGTTGGCTCCTTGCTGGGGCTCCCATCCAGATGCTGAGAGTTCGGCTCCCCTGAATTTTCGTCAGTGTTACCAGCTTCCTTCTCACATGAGTTTTCTCCCTCCATGACATCACCTGTTTGATTGCCTACACCTCCGGAGTCATTGCTCGGCCCTGTCTCCTTCGATCCTTCACCCGGGACCTGATTTCCCTCCTCCACTTTGTCCAGGTTCTGCCCCATACCGGTCTGCAGAGAAGGACATGGTGTTAACATTACAACAAAAGAACAAATCCTTCTAAATCATGCCACATGTCTGAAATGCCCAGTAGTATTTTCTTTTGCCTGTGGACCATGACTGATCTCTGCTGTGCTCTGAGCACTTCCATTAATTTTTGAACACTGAAAAAAAAAGAAGAGTGAAACAGAAGAGGAGAAACATAAGGAGCAGACACCTGAGATTAACACCACAGTCTATGGCTTTTGTTTTGGGGAAAAGACCATGTAGCATGTTGCAAACAATTCATAGTCACACAAGAGTCATTTTCATGGAAGTACGTAATCGAGTACCTTATGACTTTACCCGCTATAGTATCGTCTCTGTTGGCTTATTCATGCACTTGCAATGTCCACACCAGCTGAACTTGGGGTCAGATTACAGTCACAAGATTTTGCAGCAGTTTCTTCATTTTGAACTGATAGGTAATTCAGCAGTGTGACTGGGGCTTTCGGTATTCACTGTACGTATATAGTATTTTTAACTGTCATCATTCACTCAAATTAAATGGACTATTTGAAATATGAATCCTTCAATTGATACTTGGCATCACAGCTGATACTGAACAGGAACACCAAGTCAGACTAATTAATTTATCTCCCTCCCTCTGAAAGTTCACAAAGTCTTACGACAGCCTGTCAGTAAATCTTTCTCCCACACTCTGCAGTTTAATTTTGCCGTACTTCTTGTTGTCAGAATTTATTTCTGATTTGATTTCATGTGACTCTGTAAATTGGTGCCAGTCAGCGCTGTTGTTTTGGATTTCCACATGTTACATAAGGGGACATGATGTTAGCAGTACATAAATGTAAGCCACTGATTCAACTGATTAAAAACAAATAAAGACAAAACACAGAGCCTTGTATTATATTAATCTAACTTTGGATGTTTCATAATGTTTCTGTTTCTGTCTCCTCTCAAATGAGCTTTTATTTCATGCCGTTATTCTACTTAGAGCAGTGATGAAGATGGTGCTAATGAAGATTAATGTTCAGAAAGTGTAGCAGCATTAGCAAGAGCAGAACTGGGAATAAACTTCAGTTGTTGTCAACAAAAAAGCCAAGCACAAGGCAAAGCTCAAAATATCATGATGCAGAGACAAACTTTTCCATGACACTGTCTAATTGCCTAATGAGTTTTCGCCCAGTAAACTGCAGCAGTAAGCAGAGAAAATGGCAAGGCACAATGAACAATGATCTGGACCATGAGTCTGTTTCCTGTCCGTGGCCTCATCCCCCTCATCTGTGTGACAACATATGACTGCTCTTGTCTTATCATCTGACAGGCCTGCACGCTGGCCAGACACATGGAGGAGGGAGCTAATGTTATCACACTACAATGGTGGCGTAGCTGTGATAAACCAGAGAGAAACCAGGGGAACATGATAAACTAACGCACATAACAGAAAGAGAGATGAAACGGGAGCGCATCAGTACAACATGTCTGATTATATTTTCCTTCAGATTTTGTGTCCTTATCAGTGAGTTCAGTGAAATTCATTGATTGTCCTCCACCTACTCCATCAGCTCATGTGGGGAACCCCTTCCCCTAAGGCAGTCTATGCCTGCTAACAACCGGTCCATTATCCTGTCTTTTCCTTCCTGAATACTCAAAGCTGATCACTTGATCACCATGTGCTCTGCAGTCCCAACATACTCAGACATACAAGAATCCAACGAACATCTCAAAGAGCAAACTTTCAGCATCTGGAAAATACCTGTCTTTTCCGTCAGCTCCAGTAAGTACAGCACAACAAACTGGCACAGGCCTGATACATGACAGCTCTCTGCTACCACAATATGGTGGATTATAATATTGATCGGCTATCATATGTTGCGGCTGACACTTACCAGTTAGACGTTGTAGCCAAGTCGATCGCTCTCGCTCAGTACTGACAGAGTGCTCTTTGTTGGTTGTTTGGTGATGATCAGTCCTCCCTCAAATGCACAAGCAATGGGAGCCTTATATTACATCCATGTGATGTCACAGCACATTTGACTAATACAATCAGGGGAAACTTGGACTTGTAGATTTACTTCTCGCTGGTCTGTGAAACTTATCTGTTCGTTGTGCTTGTGTGGATTCAGATACACAAAGAATTATTTCTGGATGTAAGATCTGTATAAATAGTAGCCTTTTCAGCTTGTATTAAACTGGAAAACAGGAAGATAAACCTGATCCTGATACCTTGAGTGAATATGAGGAATCTCCAGATTTTTTTCTGCTTCCCTGTTTGCACACCAGTGGTACGAGCTGCACACTGTTAGACTAAGATAAGTAGGAGATGGTAAAAAAAAAAAAAAAAAGTTGTGTCTGGGATAAATGGTGAGCAATCGTAGGCAGGCTGGGCATGTCTGGGAGTGTGGGAAATGATGTGAAAAACAGCTCCGACATTTTCTTTTGTTTCTCTTGGTTTCTATAGTTACGTGCAAAACAGGATACGTCCTCAGATAATAAAACAAAAGTGGAGGTACGGCAGCCAAGAAATCACCGGCAGAAGAAGGGGAAGAGGGGCCGGCCCACACCCACCGACTGTACACTGAAGGCTGCTATGTTGACAGACAGGCTGCTAGTGTTCTTGCCAACCGGTGTTTTTGTGTTTGTAAAGTGTTGCAGGTCACTCGGAATCTTGTCTAGACAAAAGCCAATCCGTCTCTAATTGCAGATAATCATTAAGTCAAAGTCGACTCCGCAGGCTTCTTGGCACAGAGCTCTATTTAGTCCCACTGTCATTTAAATGTTTATAGTTTACAGTAGTCAGACACATTTCCATCCCACACTTCTCACAATGCCCCGTCTCACACGAGCAGCACTAAATAACATCGTTGCCACCTCAATGCTCCACCGCACGCTGCTCTGTAAACAGGGCCTACCCTTCATTAGACAGGCACGCACGGTCATATAGGCCGGGAGGAACAAGAGCGTGTAACTTAAGTAATTCACTGATGTCATGCAAACAGTGACGGGAAGCCAAATGTTATATAACCTGGCTGTTAGAAATCGCCTCTCCTGCCAAAGCATACAGATGGGGGCATGATGATGTAATTTCAGGGTACACACTCCACCGCGGTCGAGTCAGTACACACACAGCGAGTTATTCCGAAATATCTGTGCCCGATAGTTTCCCCATTCAGGAAAACTGTAATTTGCTACAGTCATCTCTCACTAAAAACTATTGAATGACAAGTAAGAACAAAACAGGATCCAATTATGTAAAAGAAATGTTTATTTCCATAATTAACACATACAGTACATTGTTTTTTTTTTACCAACATAAAAAGTGCAATATGCATTCAAACTACAGCAATGTACAGTACAAAAATTACTGCATACTTAAATATAAAAAGAAAATGGTTACAAAACTGTGAAGTAACCTATTGTGATCGTTGTCACGTCAGCGTGACAAAAGCTTTAAAACTCATCGATGATATGAGCGTAAAAGCTTAACAGCTATGAGCCGACGACTCCACTGAGTCTCTTTCGTTTCTCCCAAAGGTGCAAAAAGATGTGACAGCATTTAAATACGTACGTGATTGACATTATGATTCACATATTTTGTACAGCTTCAATGGTGTTTCCAATTTGTCAAGACAGCCAAAAAAATTATAATTAAAAAAACAACTTTGGTCTTTCACATTTCAAAAAGCACAAATGAGTTAAAAATGTTGGCAACCCTTAAAATGGAATTTAAGGTAAAGAATGTTTGGGTTTTGTGTTTTTAGATGTTTATCGTCAGTTAACTTGAGCTTACAGACATTATATGATTTGACTGTCTCCGTCTCTGTCACACTAGGCGTTTGTGTTATGATTTCAAGCCATGCAGCATGACTCCTCACTCTGCTCTCCCACAGCATCGTACATGGTAGGGAATGATGAGGTCAATAACATTACTCCAATGTTATTTTGGAAGATAGCTTGCTGTGTACCAGTATTCACTCAATTAAAAAAAAAAAAAAAAGCAGTGCAAAGGAACAACAAACTCAGAAATGTTTTCTGTTCTGTTTGTTGACAACAGTGAGCATGCCTCTCTCTCTCTATCACGTTCATCTCATCCACTCACTCAGAGACTCGCACATACTTGATGCATTAACATACACTTCTGCATTAAAATGAGCTCCAAACAAATTTCCTCACTTTAACTCGACATCAGCAAATTAACTGAATTAAAGTCTTGCCTGGTGTTCATCTGGGCAAGAGCTCTATGAATGCAACATGAGGTAACCATTAATTTTACAACCCTCTAGCATCTAAAACATAAACTGTGTGGTAAACAACTCTACATTTATTTAACACTTTGCTTTCTGTCAAGCTTTTTGAGGGACTCTAGGTCATTAATGTAGGCTACCACTTTGTACCTGACAGGGGAAGATAATGTAAGTGCCAATGGATACCAAGTTAAAGGTTATAGAGCGCCTTGTACCGTCTCATCCTGCATTCTAACACACAGCTCTGTGCCTCTGGTCTCGTAGGTAAGGCACTTGTTTGTCCATGAATCAAACAAAGTTAGAGGTGAACTGATGGCTTTACACACTTGTCAGATACAGCAATATGACTTTCATCACTGTGAACAGCAGTTTGAGAAACTATGTGGCAAAGGAGAGTGTACACTCCTTGTAACAACAGTTGGCATTGTTTTGTTTTTTTGTTTCTTTTCATTTGTTATCTCAGACTCAACTCCCTCCTGTCTCCAGAATCTGTACAACCTCCTCCAGCCCCGCAGGGCGTCAAATGAGGGGGTGAGTGGAGTGTATATGAACTCCACTTGATTTGTCAGCTTCTGGGCTCACTTGATAGTGCTCTCTCTGGAGTGTGCAGGTCCTTGCAGGGCCGGGACAGAGCAGAAGTGGTGGGGGAGTCCCACTCTAGGCCAGGGTCTGGCTCTGGGGACAGCGAGAGGAGCAGCAGTGTTCCTGCATCTGAGGAGCAGGCCGAACACAGGTCCTCGGAGGAGAAGTCGAGGCTGCCCAACTTGGCCAGCGAGTTGGACCGCTTCAGCCTCGAGGGCACGGTTAGGCCTGCCAGCCGCATGCGGGTCTCGATCTCCTGCGCCCTCTGACGTACGAGGCCAGGTTTTCCCCGAACGCTTCGCAGACTGTCACTGCTGGAGCTGCGCGTCAGCGTGGAGCCATGAGGCGAGGAGGTGGGTGTGAGCAGCCCAGACCCCACCACCCCCAGCAAGGCTTCATTGGTCAGTGGCACCACCAGTGGCTCTAACCGCACTTGGCATGGTGTTGAGGATTTAGCGAAGTCACCAGCAAAGCCAGAGAACTCCTCTTCCTCCTCAGTGTGAAAGGGACTCTTCTTGGACCTTTGGCATTCGTGCAAAGGCTTCAGAGAGTGCAGGCTGTCCTGAGATAAACCCGAAAGTTTCTCTAGTCTCTCTGCACGGCGGCGGACCAGCCCGGATCGACGCAGCTGAAAAAGGGTCTCTTGTTGTTGGCCAAGGTAACAAGCCACTGCAGGCTTCTCTTCCTCCAAATCCATTCTCATCAGCTCTGGAAGAGCCTCTGAGGCAGCTGCAGACTGGCTTTCATCAAGCTCAGCCTTCACTTCCAAGAAATCACCATTGTCCTCAGGCTCCACTATTTGCAGTGATTCTCCTGGCTGCTCCTGTCTGTCAAGCGGAGCCGTGGGTGGGGAGGCAGCACAGTTGGCACAGTCACACAGGGGGCCACAGGGGCTCAGCAGTCCCACTGAAGACGAGAGGCCTTCAGGAGAGGTATGGGACTGTGGAAATGAAGCACTTGGGACTTCAGGAGGACTGGGGTTAAGGCAAAGCTTAGAGGCCAGGCTTGGAGAATCTTCTTTCTGACTGGACTTAGTCTGATCCCACCACGGCAGAGCAGGAGCGTCAGTTGGAAGAAGGATGGAGGAAGGTTTTTCCTAAATGAAGCCAGGACAGAAAAACAAATACCAGATGAACAGTTATTTACTTAAACTTTACTCATGTAATCAATAACAGCGCTGTCATTCTAAAATGTGGGTTGATCATAACTTACAATGTGGTTACGAACAGTGCTCAAGTGGTTGTTGTTGTTGGAATTTTCGTTGAGGGTTGCCAGGTCCATGCCGTTACCCTCCGTGTCCCCCTCTACCTCCACATCTTGCGCGTCGCCACCGCCTCCTTCACCGCCCCCTCCATCATCTGGCTGCATTAGCACCTCCATCTCTGCCTCCTCCTTTTGCACATCCTCCTCATCCTCCTCCTCCACCGTACTGAACTCCAGCCTCAGACGCAGCTCCTCCAGGGGCTCGGGGCCACGACTGCAGGTCTGGGCAGCAGTTCCCTCAGCTGTAGGACCAAAGTGGGGGAGCGGCAGGCCCTCGCGTCCATCGAAGGCCTCATCATCCAGCAGAGCATCTCGCTCCACATCCTCGATTTCTATAAAGACTTTTTCCATGCCGAGAAGAGGGGGACCGCGCACAGGCGTGGATGGTTCGCTGTCCAGTGCTGAGTCAGAGAGCCGGCGGAAATAGTAGTTGTTGTAGGCCGGGTCGATCTCCAGCGCAACAGTCCTGCACGGCGAGGGGCAAGCTGCACCTTTGTCAGATAGCGCCTCCTCGCAGCAGGGAGACATTCCGGGCTCAGGAGTCAGGTGGCCTCCCTCCTCTCCTCCACAACACTGGGTCAAGCCATGCTGCCCCTCTGCCATCTCACAGTCTGCATCTGGATGCCACAGCTTGTTGTGCCGCTGTTTACTAGAAATACAGAAATACAACGTGGAGAGCGAGAGCAGAAGTCACGTCACAGATCAACTGAGGGTGGTACGGTGTATTAAAGGGCGTCTGAGCTGCCCCTTTTAGATAAACACATACAGAGAAAGGCTACAAGTAAACAACACACAAACATACAATGAGTAAAGAACAGTACCTGGCATCTAAAATGCCCTCGTACTCCGCCAGCTGTCTCATGAAACCTGGGTTGGGTCGTGTGATGCTCCTCTTTTGCTTGACGAAGTTGTAGGCTTTCTCCAGCGACCAGCCGTACTCCTTCATGGCATAAGCGATGACAGTGGAGGCAGACCGACTGACACCCATCTTGCAGTGAACTAGACACTTGGAGTGGTTCTTTCTGTGGGTGAGAATAATGTGATAGAATTCAGAGAGACAGATTTTTGCAATGAAAAAGGAGAAAACTAGCCATTGTCCCTTTGGCACATTCCTGTTTGCCTCTCCCCCGTATCAGCAGAACCATGAAAATTAGTCTGATAATGGATTAAAAACAACAACAGAGGCATCAGAGGAAAACAACCACAGACTCACTGTCATACAGACAGAAAATAGTCTGAGTGTCTTTCAGTCATTTATCACTGTTTTGGAACATAACCGCAATGAAACAAGCACCTATTGAATTTGTTTTCTCATTCACTCACTTTGTTCTTTCATTGCCGCTCCCTCTTTCACTCATTTACTCCTTAGCCCTCTTGATGGTCACTCATTCTCTTGCTCTCTCAGCTCGACTCACACTCCTTCTATCTGTTGCTTTTATTATGCGACTTATATTTGCAGTAATTCAATAATATAATGAGAAAATGTGCGTCCCTCTTCCTATTACTGAGATTTCTTTACTTCCTTGTTGTATGAATGAAACTATACGGAAGTTTGTGTTTAATCAATCAGCGATATTCCAAGGCCATCGGAAAATATGTCCCCCCCCCAGAGCAGGAAGTCAGGCTGGAAATATACTTCTTTGTGCTACACGTAGGCGAGTCTGTGCAAGGGTCGCTGTCACTCACTTACGTTTATTCTTCGTACATTTATGTTTGTCTCTCTATTTCAGACCTTTAAGCTTAATTAAAGATAGTTCATGTGTTTTAACCTTATAAAAGCAAAAAAATAAAGTTCTATATTAAATCAAAGTTACGAACTCAAAGATTGGAAAATGTGAAAAATGTTGAAACAAATAATATAAATTCTAATTAATTAATTTACTCCTTTAATGTAATCTTTGTGTTGGGGAATTAAATAAGATTTTAAGTTCAAAATAACAAGTCTCCAGTGCTGATAGAACATCTTTGTAGGCAACTACAGCAGTGTGCTGCCGCCACACCAGAAAAAGCAAAACGTAGCAGCATCGTGTTGTAACTAAGTTAAGTTACATCCACGTATTTTCATATTTGAACAAGATATTTTCACAATATTGCAACATAAAACTCGATCATTGTCCTTATTGCTATAGGAACAAACATTTAATGTCATCACAACATATTATTTATCTTGTTCACACTTAACGTCATAACTTATTGATGCAACATAAAACGCTTCATGGTCTAATGTGATGACTTCATGAATAATTAAGCAAACATGGTATGGAGAATGGATAAACTGTAGAATATGGCTCATGTACATAATTTCTGCTTCATGCTTGGGTTGAAACATGACGAGATTCTGCTGTTACTAAGTACAGTGGATGGCATTGTTGAGTCCAAACATCTTCTGGTGGTGCAGTTCTTCATTGATCAGCTAGAGGGACAGAAGGCCCCATGAATGCCAGACTTACAGTCGTCTTCAAGTTTATTCATACCCTCCCATTAAAGAAGGAAAAAAAACAGCTGTCACTGAAATAAGTTGAAATTGACAAAAGTAATAATAAATAAAACTTTAATGAAAGTCCTGCCATTGCTTTTGGATTGTGGTTCAACAGAAATATTAACCAAAAAAAAACAAACAAAAAACAAGCAAACAAGCATGATGGGACCCGTAAACTAATATTTTGTTTAACAACCCTTTGATCAATCACTACATTCAAGTGTTCTCTGTAATTCTCAATCAGACTTCTGCTCCTGTTGACAGGTATTTTGATTTTGGTCCACTGCTCATCAGCAAAGTGCTCTGATTTGTCAGTTTGTTTGTTTGTTTTTTTAAATTATTCTTTTCAACCACAATTCAAAAGCAATGCCTGATTTCACTAAATTATAATTTAGCACTTTTTTTATTTATTCTTACTTTTTTCCGTTTCTAGTTATTTGAGTGACGTTTGTGAATTTAGCCTTTTCTTTAATGGAAGGGAATGAATACATTTGAGGACGACTGCATCATAACACTATCCAATGTGCTGAATAACCGCAGCGTTGCACCACATGAAATACAACCAGAAGTACAATCGAATCAATTTTCCTCAACTTATGCATTCCCTGTTCTTATGTCATCATGTGAAATGTTTCATATTATAACAAGAGAAACAGAATATTGTCGTAACAACAAAAGTTATAACGTGAAAAACATCAAGTTAGAACAACAAACCTCTTACGTTACAGCGTGAAAATGATAGTTTTTTCTTTCGCTGGTGTGGCAGTAACACTCTTCCGTAGTTAAACGATAAATACGTGAGCAACATGTTTTCTGTTCCACTCGGGACTTACTTTGCTTTTACAATGAAGTTGTATGTGTCATTCCAGTGGGCGAGCAGGTCAGTGGCCTCTTCATCGTAGACGCGTATGTTGTGATAACTGAATGTGCCTGGAAAGAAGTTGTCTATCTCCCGAGTAACGTTGAGGATATAGCCCACCCTGGGGAGGAAAGATAATGTTAACTCATCAACAACATTCTTTCTTGCTCGAATCATAATGAAAATATGGTTTGTGTGTGGTTATCTTAGCTCCACCATAATCTAAAATAAATCACCCCGTCTCTTGCAGCTCCTCCAAATTAGATGCATTCCATTCAGATCCCTAAAAACAAATGAGAGAAAATACTGTTTAGACGGAGTGTATTTTCAAATCTTTGGAAGACTGTTCTTTCTCCAAAACAATTATTTCACGGGGAAGATTACTTAAACACCAGTTTTCCTTTGGGGTGGAACGGAAGGGAATCATTTTTATCTCAGTTATTCACAGGAAACAACAGATGCAGCAGGCGGTTTTTTGTGAATGTAACAGACGGCATCAGTGTTCCCACCAGGTAGACGTGGTCAAAGATGAGGGTGGCTTTGTCCATCTGGCCCAGGATTAGCAGCATCTCATTGTCAATGAACTCTTTGTACTCCTTCAGGTTGCAGTTCATGTGCTGCTCCAACTCCGTACGGATCTGACAAAACAACAACACAGCATAATTTGATTTCTGTGTGTGTTTCTCTTGTCTCTTAAAATGTTAATATATTAATTCACAAACTTGATCATTTTCTCCTACATAGCAGAGAAAAGCTATAAAAAGATATTAAAGCACTTCCGCCTTACAATTTGAACTGTCTGACTGTGATTAAGAAATGGCCGTAAAGGGCAACTGTGGAGGTCATAGCAAGATACGGAAGAGCAAGAAAACTTTCAGCTAAAATTGCACGTCTGCTGGGCAAAAAGCCAGTGAAAAAACCCTCATGTGACTGCAAAGGAGCTGCAGGAGGGTTTAGCTGACACAGGAGTGGTGGCGGTGTACTGTTCCATACTGCAATGCTGATGCACGAACAGTATCTACACTGAAGAGTCATCAAATGAAAGCCTACTTGTGACCTTGTAACCAATATCAACACCAAAAAATGCGCAGTGCAACATCTGGATACGCCATTTCAGGAGCAAGTGCTGTAGACAGACGAATTTAACATTTGGCCACAATCGTCAAACAAATCGTAACAGTTTGATGAATTAATCTTGACTAGTGTTAAACATGGGGGAGGAGATATTCTGCTTTGGGTGGTCAACAGCACAGGAAGGAATGGATTCGCCTAAATATCAGTAAATTCTTAGTGCACATATCCTACAATGTGGCAGTGATCCAAAGCATACCTCAAAATCCATGATGAACTATTTCATGAAACTTAAAGTGTTTGGAGTGGACCTCACAGTACCTTGACCTGAACATCACTGAAAATCTGTGCATATATTTCAAACATGCTGCGTGCACAAATCAGCATTCTGCAAGAAAGAATCGGTGAAAACTGCTAAATTAAGAAGAAAGAGACTGAGTGTTGACGAACTGTGGCATCTGCCGAAGGGGTGGGAGGTGGGGGGTAACTAAGTACGGTGCCTAAATTTAAATGATTTTTAAGCTCATGGGAAAAAGTTAAATCCATCAACATTTTTAGATTGGCACTTACTGCCTTTCATTTCAAAAACAATATATAGAATTCGCCCGAGTGTGCTAAAACTGTGACATACACACATATGCAGTATGAACTGAGCTTCATCTTTAGAGAATTAAGTGTAAGTGCAACCACTGAAAATCAAACCACAAGAGATTATTGCTATTGTTCGTGTGCTGGTTTAGTTTTACCTGTTTGCAGGTGACGTTCTCGAGGTCCTGGCACGTCATGATGCTTCTGAGTTTGGCTTTAATAAGGCACTCTGTCCTCTCTCTCTCTGAAGGCCTGCCAAAGACGAACTCTCGTTAAAACCTCAGTACTCACACAATGCTCCTGAAATGTGGACATAAGGAATCCTATTTAAGTTTGATTGTGTTCACTGACTTGTCGACAAACATGGTGGGTGAGTCGGGCCGCGTGGTCTCCAAGTCTTTCATGGCATTCCACTCGTTGATGCAGCTCTGGTCTGAAGCGATGCAGCTCTCGTAGTAGCCCATCCAGGTGAGAGCCATGCCTCCGGGGAAGTAGTTGTACCTGCGTGACACCTCGCATGCTTTGTGCAGCACCTGCAGGGCTGACCTAGATTTTTGTTGTTTGTAAAAATGAAGGTTAGACTTTCAGATGGCTGACGGAAGGCTGATTTTCTGAGCTATATTAGTAAAACACTAAAATGACTGTGGGATTTACTATCCGGATGTGTTCTGTGTTCTGTGCATGTGTGTCTTTGTGCCAGCAGGTGGCAGAGTGAATCAGCACTGCCTCAAGCTGCATCACTGCTGCAGTGTGTGCCTATCAGGAGAGGTACTGTGGTGTGCCATGAAACTAAACTGTTGTAGACAGCCACTGTGATTACTCACCACATAGCCTGCACCGACACGGGTTTGAAGACATGAGTGCGACCTGCCGTGTTCACGGTAAAACCCCTGAGGAGCAAACAAACAGATGGTTACTCCCGGAGGTGGAGCGCCATGTCGCCGTGTATGAATCAAGTTCATCGAATATGGAAGGAGTAGTTACAGCGTTGGGTAAAGAACACAGTAAATAATGTTACAACTATGTTCACAACAAAGGTCAATGAATGCCTTTCATTATGCTAATGTATCTCTACACTTGTATTTCCTTCTCTTCTGTCTTACTTCCTCAAAGTATGGATGTGAGAGAGTTGAGAGGATGGGTGAGCTGAAGAAGTACCTCATTTCATAGAGTCAAGTCTTAAGTCAGTTACTTATGATTTGCTGCACAGATGTATCACCGGTTAAAACAAACTAACGCCTATGAAGGCATTTATTCGTCATGCCACTCAGTAAAAGCCTCCCACATAGGATACACCCGTGTGTCCTTGCTCTCCTGAAGTCTCCTCTTTCCTCGTCATCTCAAAGTGCAGTTAAATAAAAAGGAACATCCTTTATGGTGATGGAGGGGGACAATTTTCAGGACTTACCCGTCTCCATCCAGATGGATTTTTGTGTCGCTCCACAGAGGTAGCACCATGCCGATCGAACAACTTTTGCTGGCAAAGGAGAACGAAAATGGAAGTTTACAAACAGAAAAATGTCTACAAATGAGATGAATGAGAAGTTCTTCAAATTACTTTTTTCAGAAGATAAAATGAATTTATCATAGTGCTGGTGTTATTAAAAACGAGACCAATCATACATGTTGTTTCTTTGGAAATGGATCATGTTCAAAGTAGATGCCATAAATTAATTAAAATAACTCCTGTCCAAACAGTTCATATATAGTATTTTGTTTAAAAGATATACAAATTAAATAAAAATGACAATTCCTGACTGGAGTCCAGCCTTTAATAGTATAAAACCAAACATGTTGGGTCTCTTTGTACCAGTCTTTGTTGGTGAAGTCGATTCCCAAAAGGATGTTCTCCTCTGTGTCCTGTCGCCCGCTGGTGTACACAACCACCATGTACCGCACACGATCTGACCACGCACTCTCCAGCCGCACTGCCTGCACAGAGCACACACAGCCTTTTCAAAAATGCTTCCAGATTTAGTAGCATTACCGAAGAGCTGCTAAGCCAAAATACATTTCCTTACTGTGACATTTAATGGGGATTGTGAAATATATGGTCGACAATTTCAGGATTTCTACACGCAATAAAACTCGAAAATTAAATGTATGCTGCTTTCATGTAAGTGCAAAACACTCATTGTACGCAACCGCTATCGCTTAAGAGAGCCAACAAAAGGCTAGTGAAGTGCACTGGCCCTCCTGCTGAAATCTGTGTCCAACAAAGTGTCACAGCTGGATGTGCAAAGAAAACAGGACGACAGGCTTGATGTAATAGGGTAACCGAGTCCTCGGGATGTGTGAGAGCACAGAGGTGGTTAACATAAAATAAAATAACTCCGCTTCACACTAACACACACACACATACCATGGAAACATTTCGTAATGCTCTCCTGAGTGTGTTCAAACCTGCTCTCATGAGCTAATAATTACAGTGAGCAAATAAGCATCCTAAGTACACAATAAAATGCATTCTGGAGGGTTTGTTATGCCAGCTTGTTAAGTCACTGGCCTTTACGTGTGTGTGTGTGTGTGTGTGTGTGTGTGTGTGTGTGTGTGTGCATGTTTTTGTTTTGATGTATGCACATACTTGTGTCGTCTCTTACCAGTTTGATTCTGTCCTCCGAGCGAAGGATGTTTATCATCACCTGCAGGTGTTGAGGTAAGTCACCTGTTGAGGAAGATGGAGCGAAAGTTGGCTTCAATGGCTATAAATGGACCTCATCATACAGACTATTTCACTTGGATAACACTGAGTGACAACAATAATGAAAGGCACTGCTGTAGGCCAGTGAAGGCAGATGAAGTTACACTGCTCCCTAGTGTTTAACACTAAAGTCAAAGCCTGCTGCTGGAAACAATAACACAGAACTCGTTGGGTGATTTTTATCAGCTGACATGCGTTGTTAACTCACTGAATTGACAATAAACTTTCAGTTTTCGCATGAGCAATTTTATCAGGCTCAAAACCATAATTGAGGACTTGTCTTAATTCATTTAACATCCTTCAGTGCTCCCTGTGCCAAGACATGTCAGTGGATGTGGATAATAAAACATGACGGACCAACAGCAATGTAAAGTAGCAGCTGATAGAGAGCCAACAACTCTGCAATATGTCAAAACAGGACAGACGGACAAATTGTGACATCCTGACTGGTTTTAATTACAACTACTGGCATGAAACAGAAAGTGACTGGTCTTTATTTATCTCATGATTTCAAGCATCAAGTCTCGCAATAAGGAAGAAGTGATATTATCTTAGGTTTCCCACAACATGCTGTTAAGCACCAGGTCTCATATTTGGTCGGGTTTGGAAGCTAAAGAGATAAAACTATATGTGTTAACTATCAAAAGTCGAAAACAACAAAAACAAAGTCTCCTTGCTTCATGAAATTTCCTCTAATCTGCCCTTTAGGATTAAAAATAAAAAACATAAACGTTCCAGCAGCAGAATGGTCAGAATGTGTCACACACAAAGCAGCAGAGGCAGTAGTCCAGACTTAGACATGAATCATTCCCTCCTGACCTCAATCGTACTTCTTCAAACACAGTATAGTTCAGATGTAATATTTGATAATCAAACACCTGAAACTCAGCAGATGAACTCTATTCTCCTCTAGAAATGTTTGGAACTCATTTCAAACATTGTGCAAAAAACCCCAAACAAAACAAATAAAACACAGCGTAAGTGGGTGAAAATGATACCTGCAGCTCCACTTATTGTTTGGGTACGTCGGCCAGATAAAACCTTTTGTGCAGTTATTTGGTGAATTCCATGAATGCTCCAAGTTCTCAGCACATAGCTGCTAAAAGAAAAATCTGGAGAAAACCACGGAACTGTGTTTTGGGTGTTGTCGATGTACAACGCAGATCAAAGTCAAGCGAGTTCTTGGCCTTCGCGTGACTCGGTGGCAGAATCATAGCAGCTGCACTCCACACAGAAACATAAATCTGCTCTATCAGTTGTATCATGTGTCGATGTTGAAGTGAGCAGTTCAAATCAGTTCAACTGTTAGTCTTGAATGACACCACCAATTTTCTGCTTTGAGATAAGACACATTTATGCCTGATAAAAAAATGTAGGCTGCATTAACGGGTACCGAGTGATTCCTCCGCAATTTAACAGCTCACTTGTGTAAAATAGAAATTCCGATGTCTCTGCAAAGTCAGCCTCCCTGTTTGTGACAAGTCATCTCAGGACACATAAACATGGTTTCACAGATTACAGAGGTTTAATGTATTTTTAATCTGTGTAGTATCATGTTCATTTTGTTAAATCTGGCTGATAAGAGAAGCAGCGTCTCTTTTTGAGCCACTGGTGGTGGTTTTGGGGCATCAGCACTTAGAAGAGGAACACTTCTTAGTCAAGCACTTTCCTTAAGTCCACCTCATTGTCTCACTCTTTTTCCACAGGGACCACAGTTCCTGGGAAATGACACCGATTTTCCCCCGGCCAAATGTTTCTGAGGACAAAGTAGGACCTACAAATATGTGGGTTACCTGATAAAGTGGCTGGTTAAGTGGGCGAAGCTGCCAAAGCAGCCATGACTTGCCAAATGACTTGGCAGCATCCTGGCTGCTGGCTGGTGCTGAATTCCCATCATGCTTCTGCACTGTTGGGTCGGCCTTGTGTCTTTAAAGCAGCTATTGTGGCTTTCAGTAGTGACAAATTTAAAAATACTCGATTAAAGACGCTGGCCGGCTCAGTCCAACTTGTCGGGTGATGTCAGACTTTAATCAATATAAAAAATAAATCACTGAGTATCAGTTTATTTTCTATCCAGACACTGTTTATCACCGGATCAAAATTAGACAACTGAATGTTTGCCGTGTGCTGCTGCAGTGATCGCCATCAAATAAACTATGAAACCGAGTCAAAGAGGGAGCCCTGAGAATAGTCATTCACCTTGTTTACACACTGATGTTAGCACAGTGAGGAAAATAGAGGACACGAGAGGCAACGCAAACAATAAGGGCCTCCTCTAACCGTCACCAGAAGTGTTGTCCACAGTGGTGCCATACGCTGGGTTTAAGCGCTAATCTTCCTAAGCTATACGTCTGGAACATGCTTATCAAGGAAGCAGCCTCCATCCTCCTCACCTCAACTACAAACATCTGCTGCAGCGTTAGCGAGCGCCGCGCGTAAACTCATCACTACATAATCTGGATGAGAAGGAGAGCAAAAAGCACAGCGAGGGGACAGAGTGTGGGTGATGTCGTGTCGTGCCTTGTGGTTCTCACCTGCATGTTTGTGATGAGGATGTGCTTTCTGGCCCTGTTGACTGCTTCCCTGCTGCAGGAAGAGAGCAGCACCCTTCACCATGAAGAAGCTCTCACTCAGGCTGCAAACAAATGAGAGAGAGAGAGGAGTTACCGGTGTTGAAAAACAAGACACTGCACACCACGCTGCAGAGCCACCACAGCTCAGCACAATCACTAAAGCGTGTTGGCCGGACAGCCAGGCTGAGCAGTACCACACGAGATAAATTCAATTTCTTCGTTTTAACAGCACGGTTCACTTCGGTTAGACGCAGCCAACGAAATGAACATAAATCACGGTCGTCTGCTGCTGGCAATTTACCTCAACAGCTGAGTGGAAAAGCCCAGCTGCCACGTTACAGAGGCTAGAACTCAAGTCTGCAGCCGCCATGAATCAAGCTTTGATCCTGAATGCTTATCTGTCTTTTTTCTGCTGCATGGGCTGCACTCACATTTGACTTGTCAGGTCTTTGCTGGCTTGGTATACTGTAACACAGGCCTAAATAACTGACCTAACTGCGGTTGTTTGCGACTGTTAACTTACACAATGACCAAAAAAAAACTGCAATTACCCCTTCACACCTGCCTGTAAAAATCCAGATTTTGTTTTTGTCAGGTTAGGCTTTGGAGCTGTCAACAGATAACGCTGGTAAGAAACTGCAATAAAAACAAAGTGAGGTGTTTCCTCCAGGCTGAATTTGATCATTCCATTTCACTGAAGAACAATGTGAGCGTGTTAATAAATCTACCTGGCAGCTGGGTGGAACATCCACCACGTATTCTGTGTGCGCACTGTAGCAAACCAGGACATCATTACGAAAGTACGAAACTGATGAGTGACAGGATGAAAACAAAATCCAAACAGGTACCAAAGACACTCCTCCTAGCATGAAATCACTTTATTGAAGTAGTGTCAGTGTTACTGGATAATGCCGGCTTAAAAGAGCAACGCTGGTATCAGTCAAATATTATTTTTTCACTGATAATACCTAAAAATAGACGATTTTTGCATTTGCAGTTTGCATTATTTCAGTTTTAAAACTCAGTACAGTCCATAACTTGAGACAAATCGAAAAAACAGAACCCATATTGGTGCATAATTTAGAAAAAGAAATATATAATTGATGACACGCCCAACATAATCAAAAATGTAATTCTTTTGGTTTTATCAAATGCCCTTCATCTAAATGTAACCAACAGCTACAGTGAAAGCATATTTTTTACATCCAGTTCTGAAACTGTTCCCTCAACCAGCTCTCTTTCAAACTTTCAAAACCCACATACAGAAGAGCAGGCCTGGCCCAAACAGATGATTTTGTGGGAACAATGGATTTCATTTTGTGCACCTCACAATAAATTCCGGCCGCCCCCAGCACCACAGAAGAAAAAAAAAAAGTTTCAGTGACAAAGTATGGGGGTGGACACTTCTCAACAAGAGCTTTTGTCTCACTTTGGTAGATTTTTGTTTCACTCTGTCCTCTGTTTGAGATTTATGAGACTGTCAGGAGGGTCTACTGTCAGGGAATGATAGATAATATGAGGCAAAAAGTGGCAAAAACCAAGAGCACAAGGAGGGCCAAAGCCACTGCTTCCCACTCTGTACAAATCCATGCTGCCCATTCTTTCTTTTTTAACTGGTAATTCAACAGTAAGTCCACGGGTCTTAACCTGCGATACCGGATAACTTCAAGGGAAAGAAAAACCCTTTAAAAGTGCACTCTGGTGTAATTTGAGGATGTGTGAAACTTGTCCTCATGCGTAAATCAAGAGCTGTCCCACTGCTTCACGGGCCATACTCAGACATACTAATTGAACAGCCTCAGCTCCACTGTCTCTTGCCCCGCAGCACCCTGCTATCAGCTTCTCCACAAACACTAGGGCTAAAAATATATCTGGTATCAAAGCAAACAAAGACTATGACAGACAAAGCTTGCCAGATAGCCTAAATGATTCTGGATAAATATAACCTACAGTACCTTCACACAAAAACAGAAAAAAAATCAGATGGAGCTGAGCAGAAATATGGCTGCTAGAGTGTGCACAACTAAATCTAAGCTGTCAGCTTAATGATGACTTATTTTGATTGAGGTTCATTATGTAATATCAGCTGGACAAGTTCTGTGACAGATTCAATGTGCTGGCATGAAATGACACCATGGTATCTGTTGCAAAACAACATTCAGAAACTTAGATGGGAACAACACACTGAAAGTTGCAAATGAATCAAATTTCTTTTCTAAACAGTTCATGAGCTCTGAGCTCAGAGAAAGTAGTCAAAACCTGAGTCAGGTGCTGGATCTCGAATATCATCAGTGAAGGACCTCGCTCCCAGCCATTCAAACCTCATTCAAGAAGGTGAACTACACTCACATGCGGTTTATCTCGCTCTGGGTCAACACAGCATTCTCCACGAAATAAGGTAGCATCTTCATCACGGCCTCCTGAAATGGTTCTACAACCAGATGCATCCTGTTGACCGAAACGGAACACAGGCCACTCTGGATCGAGCTACCTCCTCCTCATCTGCCCCCAGGAAAACAGCGACGGGGCAAAGTGCAAAAGAAGAACGATGGCTTCAGGTCTTGGCCCTCTGCTTTTGAGTGACAGACTGACTGACAGTCTGCACTCATCTGTGCAGCTCAGAGAAGAAGTGCCGTCTGTTCAGACGCCACTCCCTCCGGTTGCCTCCTCCTCCCTCCATCTGAGCGTCTGTGTGTGCAAGTCAGCCTCCTGCCTGCAGGGATATACTGCAGCCTCCACCCGCTGCCTCAGGCACACACAACCAGTCCTCCACCTCCCTCAGTCTGTTTTGTCTGTGTCACACTCTTTTCCAGCATACGGAGGCTAACTATCCAAATCTGCACACAAGAATCAAGAGACAGACTTTCCCTTCTTTCAGCAGGAATTCTGCGATTCTTTACTCTCCTCATCCATCAGGTCAGAATCAGTACAAAGCAAAGAGCACGTTTCCTCTTTCAACGACGCAAAATATGTCTATCTCCAAGTCTTGTGTTGCTAAAACCACTTCAGTGACTGTGCCTCTGTCTCTGTGCGTCGTCCAGGGGAAAGCAAAGCAACTTGGAAAACAAAAACCGCAGACAAAGGAGTTTTGGCTCAAAACTTCCGAATGGGACGTCTCCGTGTGCATGCCGCATTAGGGGTCAACAGACTCCAAGGTAGTGCCTCCAGGGAGCTTAACACAGGGGCCAAGCATGGGTGGAAAGGCCAGTGAGAACTGGCAATGTCCCAAAACTCCCAAATCTCATTATACGCAGGCTTATAAGGGAGGGATTATCTTGTCTCCCTCCTTAAAGTGGCCATTGCTGGCTGTCACTCACTCATATGTGCTACAAACAAACCATAATGTGTTAAGATTATTACAGATTACGGGAGATTAAGGAAGAAATATACTTTATGTCTCATACATCTACAACAAAATTGAATGTTCTTTACAGATCAATGAAAGGAAGATGAAACACACAACTAATCAAATATGATCGTGCCATTGTTGTCCATAAAAACTGCTGAAACTGAGCCTGCAGATGTTCTGGAGCTGAAGGCTAATCTAGGCTTTAACTTTCTTTAGCACTTTCTCGCTCTCTCGCTCACTAAGCAGTGAAACCCTCACGCACAAACAATGTAGTGGCACGACTCTGTTAATCTGGGAGGTTTCGCTGACAGACATGAACAATAGCTCTGCGACACAGATAACAGGATAGCCCTCCCATTCTCCTTAACAATAGAGCGATGTCTGTAACGCTTGGTCGCTAGCAGGAGCCGTGTTCTACAAACTGACGCAAGTTCACCGACGTTCCAGGTGGAAGTCGGACGGCTCGACGTGTCAGGTGCAGGTACCTCCACACAGGAAGTTCCTCTGAGTTTGAGGTCAAGCTTCAGAAGCAGCAGGTAGGAACGATGGCATGTCACAGAGTTAAGGTATAGTTTGTTGCCGCAGAAGTATCCAGATGGACACGGACGGGGCCAAGCAGGACCAGATGTCCTCTAAGCCACCGCTCTGAGTCACCAGGCGGCATGTGAGAGAGGTGCACTGGATTACACCGAGGACTCGCTACAAAGAGGCTACACAGAGGCTGGGACCGGGCTGGTTTGTTCACGGTCTTAAGAGTGTTTTGCACGCACCAGCACATTGAGAGGGGGAAAAAAAAAAAAAAAAAAAAAAAAAGCCTCCTCTTGGGGCTGTCAGTTGCATAATGCTGGCATTTTCTCACTGACACCACTGAAAGGGGTAAAGAGAAGGAGAGGGCAGGACAGGGAGGAACGGACCTCCTCAGGTATCAGTGGAGACGTGGAGGGCCTCAGCAGCACACACATGACATCATCATGTTATAGGGGGAAAATTAACCTACAATAAACGCTACAGTTTGTCTGCCTATGTTTCCCCTATTTAGACACTATAAATCCAAAAACCAGAGAGCATTCTGACATATTACGGCATTTAAATTACAACCTGTAAAGTGTGCTATTTAAGTAAGAAAGTGAAGCAGTGAGTTTAAATGGACTTCACATTAAAATTATGAGCCCTCTGGTATATTTCTCTGCCGTTTTGTGGAGCTAATGATCTACCAATCCTTCCTTTCACCCTCTGCTCTGAATCCCTCAGCACAAACACAAACATTACCACACGTTCTTGCTTAATTCTGTGCCGACTCGGCTGCGTACGAGGTGGTAAAATGAAATCACTCTTTGGTTCTGTGCCACAGACACCTGCGCGGTGTTTACGTTGGCCCTTATCTACCCCTTGGGCTTGTCATCGTTATCGAGGTCAGCCTGAAACAGCGAGTACAAATACTCCCACTTGGCAAACGCGCAGCTGTCCATCAACACATGCAAGTACATATCTAGTGCAGCGGATAAGTACAGCGTGATCTAAAGAGTAATATGTCTGTCAAATAAAAGTCAACTTAATACGCTATATACTATAAACATGAACTGACTGGTATCCTAATTGCATAATGCAGCTTACAGGCCCCTCGAAAAATGAAAGAAATCTTGAGGCAAGTCGGGACTCGCATCATGCATAGATGATTCTCACACACATGCATTGCTTAGGGACATTGCATTGGCTGTTGCGTAACTGGAAAGAAAGTGAACTCTTGGAGTGACGCATTTCGCTTATCTCATGCTCGCAAGTGTTCTGTTTCTGCAAAAAAAATTCCTCTTGTTCACATTTTATCTGAAGTTTCAGCAATAGAGAAATGAAAAACAGCAAATTCATAAGAACACTGCACATTAACATTGGAACAGAGGAATCTGTCAACGTGAGTGACACATAAAGACCTATTTTGTCATCACTGTCACCGTCTTGATGAGTCAGTTTTACACATGAGAGCAAAAGATGGAGATTATTAGAAAAATTATTGTATTAATCTTATCTGAATTTAAATGAAAGAAACAGAGTCATCAAAGTTAGGATGGCTCAACTTTGGGTAGCTGTACTTCCAAAGCCGGATATTACAGCAGCAGCAAGGAAAAAGTAAAGCATCTGCATTTGCAGGTGCTTTGCCAGAGTGTAACTTTTCCTGTACATTATGGAGTTAACTTATTCTTGTATGCAGAAAACTAAAAACCACTTCACTTCTAAACAGAGCTTCCACATCTAAAAGACGTATTTACATCATATCAAACTGCCCAAAACAGTACATTTGCATTGACGTTAATAAAAATAAAAGTACAAAGACAAATTGCCACATCTGTCTGATCTCTTTTAGTCAAAGATCTCATAACTCTCAAACTGCCCCGGGGACTCTGTTGGAGCTTTTGCCAGAAAACCGACTTTATTATTTAACACAGCTGAGTCACACTGTCACAATTTGTAAAGCCCTAATCTCTTATCCAAAGATAACAAAACCACACACATACGCAACTTGGATTGTGACTATTTTCGGAACTGAATGCACAAAACACAAGTTGCTGGAGCCAAGTGGTTTCCTTAAATCATTCGCTTTCCTCTCAAAATGTATTCCTGGTCTTGTAGCACTATCAAAAATAAACACAAAGAAAACCCACTTAAGCCTGAAAAAGCACTGATTGCAACAGTGAGGGCTAAATACTCACTGGGACTTATTTTTATTTTCTGGTACATATACAGTATATAAACATTTTATGTCAGTGCTTATCCACGAGTGAAACAATGGCTGTCGTTTCAGATCCTGCAGTCTATAAAAGGTTTGTTCTGTAAACACTCTGCTTATAGTTTCTCTGTCTTTCTGTCACCAAATTCAGCGTATTGTGACAATGCATCTGCTGTTGTATTTGTAAGCTTAAAAATGTTCACATCTGAAGCAATAACCAGCAAATACTGATTGTTTTTTACTCATTTAAAGCAACCAAGTGCCAAAATCACAATCAGCTTTCTGTGTATCCGTCCAGACATGCACTCTGTTAAAGAGCTAAACAGAAACACTGAAGAACAGCCAAGTGACTCAACCGATGATGCACAAGTTCATCGATCAGAGTGGTAATAAATACACAGACACACTTGTCAACATATTACTTGAGCGACTACTGAGAAGAATGTGTGTTTTTTTTTTTTTTACTTTACAGTTGGCTATTAGGAGCTGATGACTCTGCCAGCAAGACAGACAGACAGGTGTTTTACGACACAGACGCTCGGTTGTTCTCGTTTGTTGATGCCAGCTCGTCTGCCGCCATCCCAGATCTCACTAAGTGACTCAAACCCAGATGCGGCCAGTCGGTGGATAACACCTGTGTACCGTGTACCATGCAGCAGAAGGAATAAACTCAACGCCGTGTAAACTTACCTCTGATTTATTCGCCGTTCATCTTCACTCCCAAAATCCTGCAATACAGATAAGAGGAGGGGGGAAAAAAAAAGAACAACATATTAAATCCATTTGGACTGTTTTATTAACAAATATTTCCAGTCTGGAAGTTAGACAGAAGCTACCGTCTTGTCTGTTATTTTAACTAGTAACAAGGTAAAATGCTGAGGAATTCTACTTATGGGATGTTTATGTTCAACAGAATATAAATACAATCATTCAGCTCAAGTCTGAAAACGGCAAAATCGTAATCTTGGTACACTTTGTAAGGCCAAAACCTTCACGAATGCACTCTTAAAGTTCTTCTTCACTGATTGATTAGCCCTTGAACAGTTATCTCTGTGTATCAACATTACATATTTAGAAGTTCTTCCTACATCAGTTAACCTACGAATCTGCTCAAACACCATCAAACTATGTTGCAACACCCAATGGCAAGCTGTAATACTGGAGTAAAATCTGTCAAAGATGTTTAAAATTGAAAATCAATTCTGAAGAATGATACCCTGCAAATAGACATGATTGGTTATTTTGGTTTGTTCCATATGAAATCCTTGTTTTTGAGGCGGTCATTGGCACGCTGCAGGCAGAAACGCTCCACCACATTTATTTTACTCATGATATGTCTTCCAGCATATAAAAAAAAACAAAAGGGCAAGGTTAAAAAGGTAAAAAAAACAAACAAACTTCATTTTCACCAGATGAGGTCTTCGTGAAAAAGCTGCGTGAGCACGTTTTAATAAAAACTTCATGCCTTCACCTACTCTTCGCCCTCAGGTAAACTGCCCCCCTCATGGGCTCTTCATTGTTTCATCACAGAGATATTGTACATGACTACAGTTTGACTTAAGCATCAAAATAAGCAAGAAAGCTAAATCTGGCAGTAAAGTCAACCCTGTGTCTTTTTCTCAGATTGCTGTCAAACACAACGCCGGTGCAGTCACCATGACTGATGCCGTGTTATTTTCATTTAATAGCAGCCACACCAAAAAGCTTTCAAGTTGTGGGGAAAGAAATGAGTTTGAAAAGCTCAGCAACACACCGAGTAAACATGTATGTCTGGCTGTACAGATAGTTTTCTTGTGAAGTGTATTAAGGGGGGCTGGTGATGGGACTTTGAAAATAGTAATCAAAGCCAAAAAGCAATCCTTCACTTTTGTCACTATCCTACAATTTTGACTGCAGAAAACACACCAAAGTCCAAATATTTTAGGCCTTAATCAAGTAAAACATATATACAGTAGGATATAAGAGGTGTGCCATGTCTGTCCTGTGGGGAAATCATTCTTTCTGAATTTATATAGACACTCTAATGCATTTATCATTTTTATGATTTTCTTAAAAGTCTTTCTCTTTCACCAACTTTGAGAACATCTGAATTGGTGTTAAAGTACAAAGCGGTGCTCAATTTGCTTGATAAATTTATAATATTTAACACCATGAGTTTATGTGTCAAAATTTGTGAGTGACTTTGATCAAAAGTAGAAAAAATACTCAAATAATGTCTTCATGTTCACAAGCTGGAGAAACAAACCAAAGACAAGTTAAATGTCCCCAACACTGGCACTTGAAACAAGTGATGGAAAACTGCTTTAACGGACACTTTTCCACTGTAAATCCTGCACAGCTGCTTCAAGTGAAGTACACTGAGCAGGAAAAAGGCCAGAAACATGGCGAGTACGAAATAAAATGATTCTGCACGGGGATCATGAAACAACGCATGACCGAGTTAGTCTCCATTACTGTACATTAGGACAGACTAATCTCGCACATTAACCGCCTCGTGCCTTCACGTCAGCATCTCTCACATCCCTGTTTACCTCAGTTCCCTTTTCCTCCCCCGTCCTACAGCGGTGCTCCTCCACCCCACCCACCCCTCATGAGCAGATAGATGACATCATAGCTGCAGCAGATTCCTGCCAGCTTCCTCTGTCACACCTCGACACAAGCCTCCAGCAGCTCCGAGGCACAGGGACACCACCGTAAACCCTGCTTTACAAAACCCCCATCTACCTGCAGTAATGACATTTAGGTGTTGTATGAGCTTGATCAAGTGGCAAAAAAACTGCAGGAGTATTAGTTCAAAGCCAGCTCTAAGTCATCCTCTAAAGGCTGTGCATAAACACAGCTATAGATGTCAAATCTGCTCCTCTGATGCTCACACTGGGCAGGATAAGGTGAGCTTTTCTGTTTCCAGCTGGTGGTTAGCGCCCCCATCTGGAAACTAGTAACTACACTTGAAAGGGGAACTTGCTGTATTTAGTGATTGATAGTTTTGTGGCATAAAAGGACACTTTTTCTTGCTGTTAGTGCCCAAAAAACAATAAAACTCTAAATGTAAGTCTCTGCTGGTATAGAGAAGTATACGCAACTTAAGTGTTTTTCCCCATATGGGTGTTTGCCAGTCTGGAAATCTCATATTTTCCTATACTTAACTGGAGCGACCAACAATACACCACAATGGAAACTCACAGAGGCATCCTGTGTGGAGTTGACTGAGTGTTTCTACTTTAAAATCTGCTGAACACATTTTTAGAGCTGAATCAAGCTCCCGGAGTAAAACAGAGAAATCTCAGATTTACACATTTTGAATGACTGTTAATGTAGCAGCAGTGCAGTGAGAGAGCTGTTTGTGTTGTGCTGCCAGACAGACTGCGTGATTTAATGTTTGAGAAAAACGCAGATTTTCAATGTCAGCCAGTCACATCACAGCCAGCTAATGTTAGCCACGGCTTATATCATTCATACGGCACTTGTCAAACTAAGCTAACGTTAGCGCAATAAAATTAGCACCTGACATATTTAACAGCTTTATCTTTTACCTGCGTTTTAAAAACAGCCGCCAGACTGTTTGTTATATGTGGTGGCGAGCTGTAGCTACAGTAAATAAGAGACTCTACACAGTCTGTGTCAGTTACGAATGCTAGCCGCCGTTAGCTAACCGCCTAGCATAACACGTTAACTAACGGTGCTAATTTAGCTTCAATCAGCGGGCCTTTCTCCAGCAACATCCCCCTCATCCCTCAGTCTCGCTCTACCACACCGGAGCATCGCTTCGGTTCGCCCAGGGACAAACTGACCTCCCCCGCCGTCGTGGTTGCTGTGCTGGCGGTGGATGCGGCGCTCGGGGTCGGGGACCGCTGCAGAGTAACCAACGCCATGGCTGGAAGCTGAGGATGATGCACCGGCCGGCCGCTGTGGCCTGGTGAGCTGCAGCTAGCTGCTGGGCTAACCGTGTACTACTGATAGATAGATGGACGGCTGATTGGAGGGACAGCAGCCGTGTTATCCTGCAGGCTGGGCTCTCTGTGCAGGAAGTGCTGCCTTCAAGGCCCCATCCATGCCCAGAGCGCCCATTTCTGAAATGATATAGTGATAAAGTGGCACTCATACAAAGAAGTTTGTTTTTCTATATCACCGTGAAACCAGGCAACTCAGACTGGTTGCATAATATTTTAAAGACCATTCAGACAAACAATAAAACAACACAAGGAAATGTAAAAAGGCACATATAAGTCAAATTCATATGATGATTAACCAGAGCTTGGACTCACTGTCAGCTGATTTAGTGTGACGGTGAAAGCACTGAAACAAAATATGTTTATTAGCATTTTATGCAACGTAGTGAGGTTTAGGGTCCAGCCAGTCATCAGGAGTACAGTAGATGGAACAAGCATCCCATAAAGTTTATTCATGCCAAAGTCCATATTAAACAACTTGCACATTTCTGTTGATGTTATAGTTCTGAAATAGTCATTCTGCTCTTAGTCTGTGTTCACTTTAGCCCCTTTTCTATTGTTCTATTTTTGTAGATTTCATTTACTACATTTTCTAACTTGTTGTGATTTGGTGTTTTCTTTTTGCTGCTGTAACAAAATAATTTCCCAGGTCTGGGATAAATAAAGTATTTCTATTCTATTCTAAACATACAAAGAAAAAACACCAGCCAGTGCATCCAGGGCAGAGTTCTGTCTTTACCCAGTGACTGAACATTAAAGAACACTTTCATTTTAGTTACATCTCAAGTTGAGCCCCCAAGACACACTGAGATTTCAACAACTACAAATCTTCTTTTAGACAGTCCCGAGGCTTACTGATCAGACAGCAGTGATCAACCTCAGACCAGCGCCGCTCTCCAACCACTAATCAGAGTAAAACAAATGATTACATCAACAAAAGATGCTTATCGAGAACACTGGAGGAATCAAAGTAAAACTCAAAACAAACTTTATTACTGTAAAAGTTCGATAAAACAGGCAGAATACCTCTGTTAGTGTCAGAGATGCAAAGCAGCGATACAGCCTGACCAAACACTGACCACCATAGAACCAGGACGACACAAGAAGTTATGGCTGCCAGTTAAAGAAAGAGTCTGTGGTCCCTGCAGACTTGTGACACAGAGATGCATGTTGTCTTAAACTGTTAAAAATGCAACGATATAAGATATCAATACTTTAAAAAGTCGGACTCGTTAAACACCCAATTTATAGAACTATGACAGCAAAAACCCTGCAGGGGTGTCCAATCCTGGTCCT
>NW_007577808.1:546687-575184 GCF_000690725.1 Stegastes partitus
ATTCTGAGGCTGAGAAGTTTAAGAACTACAGGATATGTCAAGACTATTCTCACGATGCTTTCAAGGTTTTGTCATGTTGAAGTTCAAGCGAGGTAACCTGAGTGCAGTGCTGCATTCAGGGGATGCCGGCAGAATGGGAATAGCCAAAGTCACGCAGTATATGGGAAGAACTGGAAAACGACACTTGTTACTGCAGGGTGGTTCGTCCTTCTGCTAATCTTTAAATCACACCAGATAATAAACTAATGATTTTAGTTATGATCCGTGGTGTATTTACAGCGCAGAGTTGCAAAATCTAAGCGGATATCTCGTATAAAACTGGCTGAATTTGTTTTATCAGTGTCGTTTTATTTTAATAGTGATGCATTTGCAGTCCTCTGACATGTGAAAAAAAAATACCGTCGGTGTCAAAGCGTTATGATCACCACAAGAAGTCGGAGGTTTCTCTCACTCGCAGGTTTAAACGACAGGCCGTGAACGCAGCATGCGTACAGGGTCGCTGCGCTCCTCGCCCCTCAGCCATGCGACAGCTCAACCGTGTCACCGATACACAGTAGCAGCTCAGGACTAATCTGGAGGTAAGGCAACAACTTTTTCTACAAACAGAGCTTCAGTTTTCAATCAATAAGTGCAGCCAACCTGCTATGTGGTGCAACTCTTGCACAAGTTTTAGTAAAATTCAATAAACTTGATGCACACTTATCCAACACATTGCCTGCTGTTATATAATACAGCACTCAGTCTAAACTGTGTTGACAGCAGAACTTTTGCACACTTGTGATGCATTATTCAGTAGTTATCCAGTCAGTTTGCTGAGTGGCTGAACTCAGGTCTTGAATGATGGTGACTTTTTATTTTTATTTTTTTGTTTGTGTTATTTTTGCATTCTTTTTCTTCTAAATAGATCTCCAACATTATTAATAATAATTTTAAATAATGAATGTTTAATAATGTTGAAATAATAATAATAATCTGGGCAATAGCTGGTGTAACAATTCCCTTCAGGATTATTAAAGTCTTATCTTTAGATTCTTGGTTGTGCATAATCAAAGCGCAGTGGCCCAGCAGTAAAATAAGATACAAAAAAAACAACAAATCGGATATTAAAAAGAAAGAGTGAATGGTGAACTGCTCCTCTTAAGTAATCCATACACATTGTACATTTTAAAGAGAAAAATAAAGCTAGTGTAACAAGCAGAATATTCAAAATTCAATTAATTTAATTTCCTTCATGTCATTTAAAATTCATTTTGTCATTTTAAAAAGAAGTATCCCACAAAGCCTGCATGGTTTATAACTAACATGTGTCCTTCTGCATGATTCTCTGTCAAATCCAGATCCTCCACACAGGTTGTAAAGGATCATTATTCTTTTCCTTATTTTTGTTTAGCTTTCAGCATCTATGGTGATCGTTCTAGTGAAAAGCTTGACATCATTTGTCTTATCCAGTGTGTAGCAGGTTTTCTGTCAGTGTCTTTCCAGAACAAAGCTATCAACCTTTGGTCGTCAATATTTGTTCTCTTCAAAGGTGCAAATAATTCCATTCTTAAGTTTTTGTGTGTTTTATGTAATAACGTCTTATCTGATATACTGGAATGCACTACGGTGCATTTGTGGTCCAGACTGTTGTGTCCTCCAAGAACATGTTGGTGTGTTTGCATGTAGGATGCCTTCATGGTTGAGTAAGAGTCGGTGTGTCTCGTGTTAGTGCAGACATGCGGGTGGCAGTGATTGGAGCCGGAGTCATCGGTCTGTCAACAGCTCAGAGCATCTATGAGCAGTTTCACTCAACTGTCAGTCCGCTGACCATTGAGGTGTATGCAGACCAGTTCACTCCGCTGACCACCAGCGATGGAGCTGCTGGCTTCTGGCAGCCGTACCTGTATGATAAGGGCAACGTCCGGGAGACGTAAGTGCATTCTGCTTAACCGTCCTCTGATTTTCCTCTTTATCTACCAGCTCACATTGGTCTTGCATGTGTTTTCACCTTTAGAAAGTGGAATAAGGAGACATTTGACTACTTGCTGAGCAGCCTCAGCTCACCAGAGTGTGTGAAGATGGGTGTATTCCTTCAGTCCGGCTACAACCTCTGCACTGAACCTGCACCAGTGAGTAGTGCTTTGTTCCTGGAGAGTAAACTTTAACTTGACCTCAAAGATAAGATTGTGCCTCAGTCGGAGGCCTTTTACAGTCAAGAACAAAGGTCCTGTGCCATGAAAACTGTATTTGTAGTTACAATGTCACCTTTAAAAAACTAACTTATCACATACCAGGAATCAAGCAATATCAACCATAAACAAAATCCATTCGCTTTCAGCTGCACTGAAGTGGAGCTTTGTTCAGCTGCACAAAGGATGGTTGCCTGTAGTGGTTGGGAAACATGCACAGGGAGGCCTCACTGAGGGCTGCGTTTTATGCTCAGACTCAGGGGGTTAATTGGGATTCTGTATTCAGACCTACTGTGACACAAACACAGCCAAAAACATTTGTAGCACAGAGCTGATGTTTTCTCTCTGCTGGTTTCGATTGCAGGATCCCTCGTTTAAAGATGCCGTCCTCGGCTTCAGACAGCTCACAGAGCGAGAGCTGCAGATGTTTCCTGGATACTGGTGAGTCCTCGCTGAAAAAAAACAATAATAAAACATAAAATGGGGCCCAAATAGTTAGTCAGGTAATGTCCATATCATGCCAACGAAGCCAACAGTGAAACACGAATCATAACATTATGACATAACATCATTTGCTACAACAAATGTCAGGTAGCAAATGAAAGAAACTGCTTGTTGTGCTCATTTGTAGCTCCTCAAATCAAATCCTTTCTCTATGAATATCAAACTCAAAATTAAAATCAATTTCCAGTTTGTCTTAATAAACAACATATTGCATGGTTCCCAATGAAAGATGCCAGGATGAGGGTGCTTCAAAAGGTTCTCGGCCACACCTGGAAGCAAAGGGGTGTGACTCCCATTTTGAGGGCATAACTGTAAACTATAAAGCTTTATATATCACCGTCTTCAAAAACTGCAATGTTTGAAGAAAAAAGTTCAGAGTGATGATGAAGTCATGCATGCTGTTGAGGATTATCTGGAGGCTCTAGATGTGACCTTCTTCCATGAAGGGATGCTGATCTTGAACACTGATGGACCAAGAGCACTGAAGTTAAAGGAGACTGTTTTGAAAAAAAAAATGCAAAAAAGAATCTTTCTCCTGTGATGTTTTCTGGTGAGGCTTTTAGAAATACTTTTGTATGTATGATGGGATGGATAATTCTGTGTCAGCTCCTGCACTCTAACACATCTGTCTCCTGTGATTTGTCCAGTTTTGGCTGGTTCAACACTGCTCTCATGGTGGAAGGTAAAACGTACCTGCCTTGGCTGATGGACTGGTGAGTGATTCACCCACAGGGACTTCTCATGTTGCATCAGCTTCTTTTTAACCAAAACTTAAGCTGAACTCATTATTTCTTACCTTATAAAACATGAAAGGAAGCACCTGATTGAATATTTAAGTTCTGTATTATTTTTTAATGTCATATTTTATTTAATAATCTCACATGTTCACCACGAGGTCTCACAGTTCTGAGGTACTTGTACTTAATTTGAGCATTTCCATTTCATGCTACTTAACATTTCCAGGGAAACATTATACTTTCTACTATTTATTTGACAGCTTTGACTACTTTTATGATGAAGATTTCACACAATGGATAATATACCAAACTTTTAATATTCAACACATTGTTAAAGATTAAACCAGTGGTTTCCAAATGTACTGGCTTCTGACATTTTATAGAGAGCAGCTGTATTTGGTGGAGCAGCTCCACGAAACGCCTGATGTTTTAATTTCAAACCAAACCAGTACCTTTACTTTAATACTTTAACTTAGAATTGCTGCCGGTACCTATTTACTTTTACTTAAGTAGCATTTTACTTGTAATTGTTTTTTTGTTTTTTTTAAATTGGTAGTTTGACTTCAGTAAAGGATCTGAATACTTCATCTACAACTGAAAATGATTTAACCGTTACTTCAGGACTACATCCTGTGTTTACATTTCCTAGTATATCGTCCATATGTGTAGCTTACGTAGTCCACTAAAACAATCCCACAATACAAAATGCAAAGTGTGTACAATTCCTAATCGCCATCTTCGATTTAAATACCACATTGTGCAGAAACATGTAGACAGCGGCTGGTGCCTGGAAAAGACCCAGAGTAATTTCATACTTGTAATTATTTAAACAATTCAGTTTAACAGCCTGTATAATCATCTACTCCCAATCCCTTGTGTTGTGTTGTGAATAGTGACTAATTGAAGAATTTTGGACACTGTTGTAGATTCTTCATCCTTATTTTCCACACGTTTATTTTTCAGGCAATGCTTTCTTTTTTCTTTCTTGTCTTATTTCCAGGTTGAAAGAAAGGGGTGTGAAATTTTACCACAGGAAAGTAAAGTCCTTCAAAGAGGTTAGTGAGAGTATTTCATTAATATCATTTTATGCAGTTTCAAGAAATACTACTAATAGGGATCTTCTTCTAACATTTACTGTTGAATGTTTTTGTGTTTCGAGCTTCAGGAAAGACTCTGCGGATGTGTCACCTTATTATTATTTCTTGTCATCTGTGACTGTTTGTAGCTGGCAGAAACTGGGGCAGATGTGATCATAAACTGCAGTGGGTTGAGATCAGGAGAGCTGCAGCCGGACCCGGACCTGAAACCAGGCCGCGGACAGATAGTGAAGGTGACACGAGCAGCTTCTAATGGATGTGAATGGCTTATATCAGGGGCTCTAGAACGAGTCACTCAAAGGACTAGAATGATAATTGAAAATAAAATATCATTTAATCAGCTCACTTGTGATTTTTAAGCAACATACATTCAAGTTAAAGGCAGCCAAGATGCTAAAAATACATGAGTCTGGTGGAAGAAATGGCACTGTAGAGCTTTATCTACGTATATATAGCATCGTTTAAGTTCTAAAGTGCTGTACAGGATACAGACACAGAAATTCAGCATCATCAGCCACATCACTGAAACCACCTTCTAGTATTATTTAGGATCCTCAAGCCATTAAAGCTGGTGTCGGGAAGTGCCGTTGCCAGGAAGGGGTGTGTTTGGTTGGCAGTAATATTTAGGTGGTGGAAAGCAAAGGTTTAGCAGTTCAATAGAAGACTGCTTTGTAACAATATAAACAATACTAAACACTTCACTTATCAGTGTTTTTAAAGGCGTAGCTGATCCATGTATAAAGTAGTAAACCTAAAAATAGCAATAGATCAAATAGAACCTCTGACCTCTGATGTCTGATTACACGACAAACATGACGTCTCTTGTGATTGGTCCAGCATGAATGTGGGGCAGATACGCCTCAGACAGTTGGTCTATATTTATTTCGATAGATTTCCACTGGTTACAGAAGTTCTGTACTGGAGAAAACCAACACACTGAGAATCTGGAGCTGATTTAAGAGCTGATAAATTCTCCGGTTTAACCCTAATGTGTGATCTCAGCAGCAACCTCTCCATTTCCTTGATCCAGACCTTTGAATCTCTGCAATGAGTTGTCGATTCTTTCTCATATCAGCCAAGAAACACCTATCCACCCAGCAATTAACGTTGCCACGACAAATATGTCAACAATAATGGAAAAGTCACGTTAGAACCACATTCATCTTGGGACAGGATCGCTGTAAAACAAACTCCTGCTAAACTACAGTCATCCTCAAATTTATTCATACCCTCCCATTAAAGAAGGGAAAAAAAACAGCTGTCACTGAAATAAGTTGAAACTGACAAAAGTAATAATAAATGTAAATTTAATGAAAATCATGACATCGCTTTTGAATTGTGGTTCAACAGAAGTATTTTAAAAAAACAAAAAAAGTCTCTAATTTATAATTCTGGACCTTTTTTTGTTTGTTTGTTTGTCTTTTTAATGATTTTTTTCAACCAGCATTCAAAAGCAATATCTTGCTTCACTGAATTATAATTTAGCAAATTTTTATTTATTATTACTTTTTTCAGTTTCTATTTATGTGAGTGACTATTGTGAATTTTGCTTGTTCTTTAATGGAAGGGTATGAATACATTTGAGGACGACTGTATTTACTTAACATGACTTACAATTTATTGATTTCTAAATAAAAACTGTTACACTTCATAATATGTTGTATGGATGACACAAGACAGGGGCTGGAATGGGACCAACTTAACGTTTGGTCCAAATGTGGACTGAGGTCCAGTTTTTAAGAGGCTCTGATTAATATAATCAACTATATAGGAGCAACAGACTAATGTGTGTCCCCATGTCGCTTCCCTTTGTTTCAGGTGGACGCTCCATGGCTGAAACACTGGATTATTACTCATGATTTTAAAGAAGGAGTCTACAATACACCGTATATCATTCCAGGGTAGCGCTCCAAGCACAACACACTGATAAGCACTGAACTGCACAACACACACAGACACTTATCTTGTTGCGTTTACAGTGTTGGCTGGTAGTGCTGAGCAACCTTTGGATTTACAGGAGGTTAAATTAGAGGTTCTACTTTCTCTGGTGTAAATATTTCACCAGCATGGCTAAATCTGAAATTTTACACACTGTTATCCAGTCACCACGTTGTCGCAGCTCATTTTCGCGTTGTTTTGAGGTTGTAGCCAGAAAACGAGAGATGTTTTCATCAGCGTACAGAACTTGTGTGTTTGCAGGAGTCGCCTTGTGACAGTTGGAGGGACTTTCCAGGTAGGAAACTGGAGTGAACAGAACAACTCCACTGACCATAAGAAAATCTGGGATGCGGCTTGTCAGCTGGAGCCGAGCCTCAAGGTGAGATGATACCACAGGGCCATAAAGAGACGTTGTGTTTTAACTGTGGTAAATTATTTACATTGAGTCTTCTAAAGTGCTGAAGTATTTAACATTTTTCATTTGATATATTTAGAACACTTATGCTGTAATTCAGTCTTTAGAAAATGTCAGCAGTTTAGGAGAAAAGTAGCAAAGATCTGACAGCACATGAAGACAAAAAAATTAAGTACACATTATTACTTTTTAAAACTGTTTCGACTTTTTCATTAAAAAGCTTGTCCTCTAACCTCAGCATGCCAGGATAGTAGAGGACTGGTCCGGCCTCAGGCCTGTTCGCGGCAAAATCCGACTGGAGAGGGAAACCATAAAATCTGGTGCTGCTCCAGTAGAGGTAAACTTTAACTTCCAAGCAGTACTTCAGGTAAGAATATTGGTCGTTCAACTTCTAAACTACCGATGCACTCATTCAGGTGATACACAACTATGGCCACGGGGGCTACGGGCTCACCATCCACCGAGGCTGCGCCCAGGAGGCAGCCAGGCTCTTCGGTCAGGTCGTGGAACAAAAAGGCAAAGGTCCAAAAGCTCGTTTGTAAAATTTGTGTCTGGCAGCGGTGATGATGCACTCCTATTTCAAACCTCAGCATCGGTGCACACGGTGTTCTTATCTGTACTAACATTTACACCAAACGTCAGCGTCGTATTACCTGTGGGGTGACGGCACCACCCTAAAACAATGCATGTGTTGATTTAGCATCGATAATTTAAGGATGGCACGTTAATATGCACAAAAATCATGCTTGAATCTATGAGAGGTTTATGTAATTTAATAAAAAAGATTAACTGCGAGGTAAATGTATTGATTGTAACATTTTTTAAAATAAATAACAACATGTATCCACTGCTTGTTTTTCAAAGATTATTTACTATAGTATCATACACATTTACATCCAGTGCGATGACAAGAATCTGTGCACACAGACACTTAATGCAGCACTATATCTCACTGACAGGTAGGAGTCAGCCTGCTGGAACTGTGCTACGTCATCTCTTTTATTTATTTTTTTAACAAAACTTTGCTCAATGTGTCACTTCGAAGAATAAGACTGGGTAAAGTCCGTCTCCACAACACCTTTGTTACAAACAAAAGCAAAGACAACAACTAAACCAGGTATTGATACAGTATTTACAGAAAGACGTCCCGTTGAGATGCATGTGTGGGTCTTTGTTAGCGCAGCCTCGACGTCTGGTGAAGCAGAGCAAAGAGATGCAGCATGGTTTATAGATCATGACATCATACAGTGAACTCATGTTAATGTCATCTTCTAAAATCACACAAATGGTACTAAGGAGGATTTATACTCTGGTTTAAACGTCCTAATTCTTTAATGCCATGATGTAGAATGTCTTAACCTGCAGTCCAGGTTCTGTGGATTCTTTCAATTTGTGCTATAATTATGAAATACTGGCGACTGTATGATGTTGTTTTCCTCTGATGAAGGCTTCAGCTCGCTATAAATAATATCACCGCATAATGACAAAAAGACATGAGGTGGTATTGTCATTATTACTAGAGTCATACCTCCGTTTGCCTCGTGTCTTCAGCAGGGAAAAAAATACTAGTCGTGTTAAAATATGAAATGAGAAAACAACATATTTAACACAGGATTTGAAAAGGATGAATATTAAATCAAAATGACCCCAGATCTGATTTGTTCCAATGTTCTGTTGATTTGATGATTTGTTCTTTACTCCAACAATGCACTTTTACTTTTTCTTTTTTAATAAGCTGACTTTGTAATTATTGTATTTCAGCAGGCAATTTGTGAGCACATGATAAAGCTGTTTCTTATATACGCATCTATGCCCAGTATGCTAACAGAAGCAGCTTTCTCAAGAGTAGGTCTCTCAGCCACAATCTCAATAAGTAGTTTTAAGGCTCTTTGAAAAGAAGACAGTTGTTTGAACTCCCAACACATTCTTCCTTCTCTTGCATTAGAAGAGCAGGATTCAAATACTTTTTTTTTCTTCTTTTTTTTGAAGTATTTGAATGTTTGCTTCTTTAGGAAAAGTTTCCTCATTGTGTCCACCATTTTGCACTCATGGTGGTCATTTGGTCTTTCCAGTCACCCTGTGTGCAGGTATACAGTGGCAAAATTGTGACAGCAAATGGTGTTTAAAGACTACAAGTATAGTGACATGTCGTAAAAATATTGTGCTGCCTGGCTCTCTGAAGCCACCGTGGTGTCTAAACTGAGGAATCACAGAAGGGGACGCAGAGAGCTGCTTCAGCTTTCTCGCCTCCATTTTCTTCACTGCGGTCACCTCTCGGCTGGGCTCCGGCCGACGCGTCCTCACCCCTGGGAGCCGGAGCTGGAGTGAGGGATTGCCCCCGAGCTGCGGGAGGAGGCCCGGCCCATCATCTCCTGTCCCCACTCGCGGTGGCTGGACTCCTGCAGGCCCCGGCCGGTCGTCTCTATCGGCAGCGCGCAGGAGGCGACGGCAGCTAAGAGGCAGCAGCAGCAGTACACTGAGAGAGCCAGGTACACAGAGGACTCCAGCATCACCTGCAGGAAGAAGCCCAAAGATGATCCAAGCATATGATAGTAACACTTTTTCTCATTGGTGCTGTATTGTTATGATAAAACTGGCAGCTGGGAGTCACCTGAGCCACAAAAGGTGTGATGAGGGCCCCTACTCTAGCCATTCCACTGCTTGTCCCCAGACCTAAAGCTCTGGTGGCTGTTGGGTAAACCTGCAGAAAAATGTGCTTTGATTTAATTGATTTGAGCAAATTTGCATTTTTACCCAATACAAACAAAAAAAAGCTGCTCTCTGGTTGGATATCTCACCTCTGGAGTGTATACATAGGCAGCCTGGAACCCTCCTGCAATAAACGCCCTGGCAATGAATATCAACACCGTCATGGATGCTCTGCAAAAGATAAACCAGCGTCAGAGTGGATAAACAGGAGGACCCACAGATAATAAAGTCTATTTTTTTAGAAGTCTTTACCTCCCAACACAGCCATAGAGAGGAATGATGCACAGAGAGAAGACGAGGAAACACAAGGCCATGGTCTTCCTTCTTCCCAGTCGATCGATAGCCCACAGCGTCACCAGCAGTCCTACAGAACATCAACACAATTGGCAACATCATTCAAATTCCATGTTTACGAAATACGAAAATCTGATACTTTTCAAGTAAAGCATTGAATTTAAGCTTAAACTCTCCTTAAATTTTTAGTAAGGATGCACGATATATCTGCGACCACATCTGTATCGGACAATATTAGTGTTTTTTCGTATATATCTGTGTCGGTCCGATGAACAGATTTAGCCGATGTAAATAACCGATGATTGTCTAACATTAGCGCCTTTATCTCTACATTTGATATTGCTGCTATTTCACAGATGTTTTTACTGAAATGGTCCTGGACGTGAACTTTAAATATGCTAAAATATGTTTAAATATGTTTTACTTTTGTTACATAATAAAGAAAGCTATGTGGTCTAATTGGGTCTGGGCTTCTTCTGAATAGTTTTTATGTTCTCACAGTGCCTACTTATACTTTTTTTTTGGTGGGAACAAAAATTGAATATCAACATCGGTAGTATCGGTTATCAGCGATATCAGAAATTTTAATATCGTGCATCACTAATTTTTATTATTATATAAAATGAATATCTTTGCTTGTGTCAAAACACAACTTAACAGTTGCTGAAGCAAGCAGACAGGAGCTCAATTTAGTCAGCATTTTCTTTGGTGTAGTGTGCTGGGGGAAGGGGGCTCGCACGGCAGAGAGAAACAGACCCAATAAACTGATAAAGAAGGCGAGCTCCATCACTGGGGTTGAACTGGACAAGGTTCAGCAGGGGGCCGGGGTGAGAATGCTCAGGAAGCTGGACTCTATAGTGAGCAATGAAGCCCACCCACTTCATGCCATGGAGGTGTTTCGGCAGAACACCTTCAGTCACAGACTAATTCCTCCTAAATGCAGGACTGAACGCAGCAGGAGGTCCTTCCTGCCAGCAGCCATAAGACTTTATAATGTGCAATAAAACCACACGGCTGCATAACTATGCAACTTTATGTACTGACACTTTATGGACATACATTTAGTTTTTTTTAATCCATCTTATTTTGCACACTTGGCACTATTTATTCATCTTATTTTTATTTTATATTGTATATTTTGTTTTAGATTTTATGTGTGCCTTCAATGTCGGGTGTCTTGTGGGGTTGTCTGTGTTTTGTCTTTGAATGTAGCTGCTGTAAGAAGGAATTTCCTGCAAAAGGATTAATAAAAGTATCTAACTATCTATCTATCTATCTATCTATCTATCTATCTATCTATCTATCTATCTATCTATCTATCTATCTATCTATCTATCTATCTATCTATCATTAACTTAATAATTATTTGTTCACAGGACCTGAAGTGACAACTAATAAACTAAAAAAAATCCATATAATAATCAATAGTTCATGAGTTTTAATAATGGCAGTAATTTTTTTTTTTTTTTTGCATCAAAACCCACTAAAAATGACATCACAAACTAATACATTACCAAAATATACATCAGTACAACGTTTAATTTACATTTAAAAATGGCTACTAAAAGTAACCAGAATTATAAAAGAATATATTGGATGCTATTTTGAAGAGAATTCAGTGGTGATTTTTTACCTGGAAACTCTGATAACGTCGTCCACAGCAGGTCTTTGTAGTCATCAGAATTCAGGTATTTGCACTCCAAGCTGCACCGGAGCTCCTTCTTATTCCCTTTGGACACTAGAGGGAGATATCAAACAACAAACGGCACTTAGTCGGCCCACTGTCTGTGATTTCTTTTGTGATGCTTTTTGCAATATTACAACAGTCCTAATGTGTGTGAGGCCTTCTGTCGGAGTCTGACTCACTTCCACAGGCACCTCCTTCCTGAAACAGCTCCGTGGTGAGCAGCACCAGTCCGTAGTAAGAGAAGGCATTTGCAAACCTGCAGAGACAGAAACGCAGAATGAAACATGCTGGTTCGAATTAAATGAGAAATTTTAATACAGTTTCATATCACTAGAAGAACATGAAGGTTTAGAAGGAAAATCAGCAAACAGCGACTGATGTTTTGACTGGGTTTTTACTGTCATTCACTTATTTACCAAATAAACCACAGCAGCACTGTCGTCCAGCGGAAGTGTGACGAAAACAAGTCTTGAATCTTCCCACGATCTTCCTAATTCAAAGAACAGACACGAAAAAAATGATTAGACAATCTGATAGAGGGTCACACATGATAATGTCTAAATTACATCCAGAGCCTGCGTGTCCTGCAGGAACAGACTGTACCTGTTTGGCCGCGATGAGTTTTCCCAGGGGCATTGGTGCTCCGTTCTCTGTGGCAATGCGCTTCAGAGTGGCCAGAGCCTTCTCCTGGTTCCCTGTCAGCACATCGTATCGAGCGCTCTCTGGCAGCCACTACTCCCACCCATCCCCAAAAAATAAACATGTCAATTAATAAAGCTAAAATTTGTCATGCTGTAGAAGAGTTAGAGACTGACAACATCCCACTTACAAAACACAGGATGGCAAAGATGAAGAGAGGAATGGTGGAGAGGCCGAGCAGCCAGCGCCAGCCCAGAGTGGGCATCACCAGGATTGCCAGCAGGACCTCGAACACGGTGCCCAGAGCCCAAAATATCTACAAAAGCAGCAAGTGCAACTTGTAAGAGCTCAAGGGATTTGGTGTCAGAATGATGCTAACAAAATATAAAGGCAGCATCTGATATATTATTAAATTCTATCCATTCTTTTTGAGAAAGGGCAACGAGCGTTTGTGTTCCAAAACATGGCATCTCTACCACAGAATCTCATGAAACAACCACTACGTTGGAAATGGTCATAGGCCCATGGAGAGTTGGGTCAATGACCAGAAATCAAGTCAGTGACGAGTGTGTCCACATGTTGGGGGATCATGTTGTCAGATAGATCCATCCAGGACTGTCTGAAGTGATTTCTAGATGATAAATGATGGACGTTTAACTGTCTGGCTGCAGCTCTAACTGACACGTCAGCATCCATCCTGACAACAGCCCGCTCTCGTCTTTCTCTTGTCAACTGTGGCAGCGTGTCATTTGAATAAAGCTGCATTTTAAGGTGGACGTGTAAAGTCACTGGTCAAAGGAGTGTCTGTGTGCTGGTCACACTATCTGATCCTTGCCCGTTTATGTCACGCCTGGCTAGGATGTGGATTAACTGGTTGGAAATTTGTCACCAGTGGAACAGCTCCAAAACCATTTCTGTGCAAAATTAATCCTTTTCTAACTTAAAATTAGATTTTTCTCTTAGTCAAAAGGAAGACTGGTTCCATGCTGCATTTATATTTCTGTATATAGAAACTGAACTAGAAGTACAGCGTGGTCCATACCTCAATCAGCAAGATGCACGTTGCTCTGGACTTCATTGGCAGAAATTCAGCATACAGTGTCACCCTTATGAGGAGGGACACTTCAGCGTTAATCCAAACTCCAATCATTAATCACAGTTTTTAGAGAGATGAACGAGGGTTACTCACGACTGTGGCGCTCCTCCGATGCCAAAGCCCACCAGCGCACGGAGGACGAGGATCCACCCATATATAGGAGCAAACGCGCTCATCAGGCCGTAGAACATAGTCCACAACACGCTCATCTTCAGGCCCTGTGAGTGCATATGATCAACACAGAACAAGCTGCTGAATAAAAAATGGTGGCCAGGTAGGGATCGACATTATAAATAGCTCACCGCTGTTGTAATATGTTTCCTTTTAGAAACTCAGAAGCTTAACTTTTAACACCTCTTTCAGAAACAGAGATAAATATAAATCAACTCCATGTCAACAGGAGCGGTATTAGAACTTACTGTCTTTCTGCCGTATCTGTCAGATATGTTTCCCCAAAGAGAGGAGCTGATCATCATCCCAATGAAAACTGCCTGCATCAGTAACAAAAAGTGACAGATGTTAGTGGGATAGAGCAAGCTGCAGCAGTTTAAACACGCATGAATTTCACTGCACACAGCTGGTGTTATGTACATCCCCTTTTGCATATTGATTAAACTTTAGGTAGCGTATTGTTTTAGTTTAGCCACGAAAATGAGAAATTTTCAGGGCAACAAGCAACAGCGATTAAATCTCTTATGATGCTGTATGCCTCAATGCTATACCTTCAGTAAAACCTACTGTAATTTCCTTGTTTGAATGCTGTTTTGTCTTATACTCACAAAAGTAAATATGGATTTGATCGTCATTATAATCAAAACACTGCAACATGTATCTAATCTAATGACATTAAAAGCTGATATCAAAATAATCCTTGAGCTCTTAATCAATTAAAACCAGGACAGTCTCTGCGAGCACGAGCACTTTACAGACATTAGGGAGCCATTACCGATGTAAGCAGTGCCACCTCGAGGCTTGGCAACCTCCATTCACAGTGCAGCTGAGGGGCTAAGATGCTGAGGATCATCATCTCCATAGCATCAGCCATCTAATGAACAGAAAACACAGAGACACAAGATGAGTCAGTAGACACAGTAGACACAATATTGTGGATGGTGTTTTTTTGTTTTTAATAAGCTTTTCTCACCCAGGACAGACCAGTGAGGATGGAGAGTTTCCACTGGAATGTCCCAAAGCCTATGGCCTCTACGGCATCTTCTACCATAAATGTATCTAAAGAGACGAGAAAGAAGGGACTCTTAAGGGACACATGAAAGACATTACTGGACTGTGAGTGTAATACAGGAAGTGTAGGAAAAAGGAGTGGAAACAGAGAGAAATGCAGCCCTGCCATACTGTACCATCAGTCGGATTGGCAAATTCCCGAGGGACCGGAGCTCCTTCTGCAAGCGCCACAGACTCCAGATCAGTCTGCTCTGCAGTCCTGACATCCTGTTCTCTACTCTCGACGTCTTCCTCAGAGCGCGTGCTCTCACCTGTGCGTCGGAAACGGACAACACTACAGAAGAAAAATTCAAAAAGCAAGTGTATATATTTTCATAAAAGTCCAGGAAGATTAACTTATCTGCAATACGGTGGGTCAGAGGAGTCACAGAAGATGAATGCCAGGGCAAAGCTGAGTACAAATGAGAGTCGGAGGCTGTTGCCTAGGTGATATGAGCTTTTTCTGGCTGTGATTTTGTGAATGGGTGGTATTACAGTCCTATGGGTGAACCATGTCAGGCCAACTGACACCTCTGCACTCTCTGCTTTAGTGTCTGGCAAGCTTTTAAAGGCTAAACACCCAGAGTCACACATGATTTCCGCAGATGGAAGGCTTAATCTTCTTCCACATGTAGATAATTGACGGTTTGTTTAGGATGAAACACTGAAAGCGAACGTGGAGAGAGCGCCAGTGATGCCTTAATCACTGTAATTACATAACACAGCCTACTTGCAATGTGAAGTAACAGTGCTGCGGATGAGATGTCCAGGGATATCTGTCTTCTACTGTAAATCTCTATAATCTTCATCTCTTTAGAAAGAAATACATACGAGTGAATGTGTAATTACCCAGCAGTAGGCTGCTGTAACAACCTAAAGTACCTGTGTGTTTTCTTGCTTGAGTAAAACAGATTTGCAGCCAAAGTGGTTCATTTTGAACATTTCTGTGGCTTTTGTTGCATGTAATCCGCAATTGTCTTTGAGAAATATCTCTTAATAGCCTTTACGCTTCATAATAATATGAAGCGTAAAGGCATAATTTGCACATTTTTGCACCATCTACACAGCTGTCTGACATGGTTAACATTGAGAAAATTATTATTTTACTTTATAATAGCTTTAACTGGCAGAATTTGTTCAATTAAAATCCTCTTTTGCTTGTTTGCTGTTATGCACCACAGTCTAATCCCTTGAATGTGAAGACCTACTTGACAATAAACTGAGATTCCTGGTTGTGATTGTGATGATGGCCAGGCTGCACTTTCATGGGCCAGCCGTTAGCTTAAATCATGTGCAGCAGGCTTGGAATAAATCACGTTAGCTCCTGAGTCATGACAGCAAACACGACAACAAGTTAGGAGGCAAAACTTATCAGCTCAGAAATCACAGCAAACATGTGTCCTTGTGAGTACAAATAACAGCCAAATTGATTTGTTAGGAAAAAGCCTGCGACTGTAAACAAACCGCAGCACCGGCGGAGCCTGGAGATGCTGTGTTGTTGTTGTGTTTTTTTTAACGTTTCCTGAACATTTTCTAGGTGATATGAGTGTTTGAAATGGGTTTTAATTGACTGCAGCTTTTGAGGAATGTCAGGCTATTTGTGGTCCAGCGAGCTAATCAAACACGGAGCTGTGAGGAGGGCGACGCGGCGGACAAACGTGTGTTTACGGTTTAAAAAAAAAAAAAATGGACGAACGAGACAGGGGGGAAAAAAAGAAAAGCGAAGGCTGTGGTTTACTCACGGCAGCTGTCTCAGTTGGAACAGATCATCGTCCATTTTGGTGTTCGTTGGCTCCCTTTGCCCTCATCGCCGTTCACATTATCACGACGAGCTCCGGCGGCTTCAGCACCGAGGAGAGCGACCGGAGAGCGTCTGTGAGCGCGACCTGCCGCCGTCAGCCAATCAGAGGCCGCCCTGCGCAGCCGCCGCACGAGACGCGCAGAGAGAGGGAGAGTGATCGGATGAGCTCGAGATGATCCACATGATCACTGAGGTCAACACACCAGCGATCAGCACCCACACACACCCACTCCCCCCCCGATCACATCGCTGACTCTGATTGAAGCCACGCCAGGCAAACACGGTGCAATTTAAACGGTGGTTCTGGATTTATTAATAGTCTTCTTCTTATCTAATCCAGTTGGCACAATGTACACGACCAGATTAGACCCGTGTTCTCCTGAAGAAGACCCATGGTGCAATAAATGCAAGTTACAAACGTGCTAACAGCAATCATAACATTCTATTTGCTGAAGCATTGGGTGCTAAACACTGAATAATGGTATCAATGTCAATTGCTTAATAATAAAGAACTCAATTTTATATGCAGTATTTCAGTTTATTGTGCAATATTTCACTATCATGTGCAATACACAATGCAAATGTGCATTGGTTTGTACCATGCAAGTCTATCTGTGTTGCATCTGTCAAACAGTGGCAAACCAAAGGGCTTTCCAGATGGGTTGGAAATCTATAACACAAAAAAGGGGAGAAAAAAATAATTACATAAAATGACATTAAAACATACACAGCAACAACAAAAAAAGACCAAGCATTGTAAGTTTTAATGGGATGGGAATTAAGCAACCAGAATGTACAAGATGAAATTTGTCTTTGTGAATTTAGCTAGTCAGAAAACTACTTTTTTAAAAAACAAAAATTTATTGCTACAATGACTTCAAAAAAAATCAATTTAACCTCATGTTTTGTTTATTTACCTGCTTTTTGACTATAAGCAATGACCCAAAAAAATCATGTTGAAGACTTTTTCTTACTTTATTTGAAAATGTTAGTAACATGCTAAATTACTTTAAAAGAACAAAGAGTAAAACAAACGAGTACTGTAAGTAAAAAGAACTAACATTAATCATAACATTCTAGTGGCTGAAACATTGCGTGACAAACACTGAACAATGACATCAACATCCATTGCTCAATAATAAATAACTACATTTTATATGCAATCTTTCAATGTTATGTGTAATATTTCACCATCACGTGCCATTTTTTAAAGTATTATATCCAGTATAACTTACTTTTCTGTTCTAATTTTCTTCTGGCTTATTTATTTATTTTGTTTTTGCTGATGTATCATACTTAATGCTATTTTCCTCAAACACTGTGTTTAATATCATGTTATTTTCTTCTTCTTTTTTTTTTTTTTTTTAGAAATATCTGGCACACAAATTTCCTTCGTGATTCGTTTTATAACACTTAAAATAAAAATGCAATAGATGATTTTTGATGTAGACAAACTAAATAAACATAGTTACGATGCTACGGGGAGAAAAGCATAAAGAATATTATTTTGTTGGTAGATTCTGTGTTTCTTTTCATTGCTGCACAAAAATCACAACAAACTACTCCGAATAAGAACAAAACAATAATAAATGTAGCAGTGGTTCAGATGGCGGTTTATTTATTTATTTATTTATTTATTAAAAGCATTAAACTCGTATTAGTGGTGAGAATGGTTTGCATTTTGTCATACATTTTCTTCACCGGACTTAACGTCGTTAATCATTTCTGAAATGTGCGCCACAAACATTTGGTGGTCGGAGTGTTACCGGTGTGACACATCAGTGCGCTCCTCCGCGGGTCCGTCCTGAAACACGGAACCGATGGCGAGAGTTCCCGGAGGACAACAGGATGTTGTGGTGCCGACCAGAGAGCTCTGATAAGCTCGTTGGGGAGTTTCTTGGCACCGGACCCGTAATCAGGTAAAACCTCTCAACGTGGAAAACAACAACAGCTGCAACTTTATATCTAGAGCACGGTGACGGACGTTAGCAAAGCGGGTCACGGTGCCGTCGTGGGTCGGAGTGTAACATGCGCAGACACGCAGTCCGCTTTAATGTCACACTTACTAAACCTGCTAACGGAGGTCCGCGGTGACATTAGTGGGGGATTCTGTGTGTATTTCAAGATAGCAGCTTGGATGTTTGTTCATGGAGGCGACATAGTGCGCGGAGGGCAGCCTGACCTCGGTGTTGTCGGTAAGTTAGCACAGACGCTAAAGCTAGCTTCTCTTCTCCGGAGTGTGTGCTGTTGACAGAGTGAGGTTTACACACTGGACAGGTGGGATAGTTAAAAACGCTGAAAGCTCAAAATATATCCCGCACATGGTGGTGAATGATGGTATCCAACACTTCAAGCCTGCTAGCCGGACTACTAGCACACCGGGTCATGTTGATGTTGGCTTTGCGTCATGCCCTCTTTTTACCGCAGACAAACTAATTGGATCACAGGGTTAGTGCATAATTAATTTATTTAGCTTTGCGTTACGTTCTGTTTTGTCTTGGTTTTGTAGGTTAAAGCACGCAGTCATTACAAATGGAAAAATATGCTGTAAAGACTTTCGAGCCACATGGTTGAAAGCAGTGAAATCTCTCCTTTTTTGCATTTTCTTCAATATAAGTCAGAAACTGTGTTTTAAAGAGTCTGTAGCCTCTCTGGTATGATCCAAGCTGTCTGTAGATACTGGACTTTGGTCTTGATATGGTTTAATATGGTCCAGATACGAAAAAAACAGTGATTGTTCTGTTTTTGCCATTTCAAAAAAAAAAAAGAAAAGAAAGTTTCACTCGCCAGACACTGTGTTTGAGTCTTAACTAGCTGTAGGACTTTTTTTTTTTTTGCAGATTTGAACAGTTCTTAATCAGAACCTGGTCAACAGTGAAATCTCTCTTTTTTGCATTTGTGAAAATGCAGTAGAAGTGATGCAAATCAAAGATAGCATTTTAAAGGGTCTTTAGTCTCCCTGTAAGCACCGTAGTTTCACGTACAGTAAAGACCATCAGTATTTGTTGCCTTTTTTCCTCTCATTTCAGACCATTGGATAAATCCAAGTGTCTTGTGTTTAAAGAAAGGAAGCCGCAATTAATACTGGTTTGAAGATTTTCAGTTCTTATCATTTGAACTTGGTGCTGGCTGAAACCTTTTTTGGGGAACTGCCAAACAATCCTCTCTGCAGGAAAAACCCTGCACACAGAAAAGATGCTGCTGCCTTTAATTATATATCATGTTGGCATCATAGCCAACAATCTACTTATTGTTAATTATAGGGCCTAGACACTGCTGTTAGATCAAGTCAAATCAGATCAGGTTTATTGTCATTCTGCTGTACACACACAGTAGTACAGACAAGACGAAAGAGCGTTTCTTCAGGTTCATTTAAGTTTTGCGGAATGAACGCCTGGGATAGGACACTAAACGTTCACTGTCGCTGTCTCCTGAAGGGGCCACTGCGTCCATGAGCGCCGCCATCACCATGGTGATGTGGCGAATAGGCAAAACACATTTATTTCTGTTTGACTTCTCTCCAGTTGTGCTTCTTTATGATGTGTTGTCTTTTTGCAGAAACAAGATGATAAAAAACTGGGGTGTCATTGGTGGGATAGCTGCTGCCATTGCAGCCGGAGTTTACGTTTTGTGGGGCCCCATTACAGAGAGGAAGAAGAGAAAGAGAGGTAAGAGTGAGTGTGGCAGTGTGACACACGGATTAAGGGTCGACCAGTATGTTTTCTCAATGCTGATGATTAGTAATCAAGGAGACTGATAGCCGATATGTGGAAATGAAATACATTTGCTGTTAAATTGAAACTCTAGTTGTCAACATGTTGGATATCATAAACTCCAACATGGATTGCCTTTATTTATTTTTGTTTTACATATGTTTAATTAGGGTTAGCACCGCTGCCTCGCAGCAAGAAAGTTGCCGGTACCAAGTTGAGGTTAATTGGTGATTCTAAATTGTCCGTAGGTGTGAATGTGAGTGTGCTTGGTTGTCTGTCTCTAAGTGTAGCCCTGTGATAGACTGGTGACCTGTCCAGGGTGTTGGATTAAGCGGTGCATAGATAATGGATGGATGGATGTGTTTAATTAAAAGAGAACCCTTCCACATTTATTCTTCTATGTTTTGAGGCTGTTAGTTGTGATGTGTCACAAATGTGACAGTGCTTTATATGAGACATTGCTACAGAGAGGGACAGACAGCCACACAAGAGCTAAAATCACATTTTTTTTATATTATTAGAAACTGGTTAAAAACATAATGATACAATAATCGCAAAAATGCAGAATACGCGGGCTGATCATCAATCGATCCTTCACACAGGTTTTATGTTGGACTCCGGTTACACTGCAGTAACTTCCAATGACTTGTTCTTTCCTGCAGGCATGGTTCCAGGTCTGTTAAACCTGGGCAACACCTGCTTCCTGAACTCTTTGCTTCAGGGCTTGGCGGCATGTCCGTCCTTCATCAGGTGGCTGGAGAAGTTTTCAGGTTTACCAACAATCCAGTCATGCAAAGACAACCGGCTGTCTACTACACTGCTGCAGCTTCTCAAAGGTCTGTCATACAAGTCAGTAGAGCGTGATGGACATGCTGCGTTAGTTCATGTTTTTCACACGGGTGCTGTTTCTGCACCGACAGCTCTGTCCAGTGATGAGCCCGGGGAGGAAGATGTGCTTGATGCCGGATGCCTCCTGGATGTGCTCAGACTGTACCGGTGGCACATTAGCTCATTTGAAGAACAGGTTAGTCAGTAATGCTGTTGAGGTGTTTGGTTTTTTTTGCATTATGTAATGTAGGGTGCAGTGTTTTATGAGTCCTTTCTTGTTGTTTATCTCCTCTCAGGATGCACATGAACTTTTCCATGTTCTTACATCTTCCCTGGAGGAGGAGCGGGATCGTCAGCCCAAAGTCACTCATTTGTTTGACATGCAGTCGCTCGAGGCAAGTTATCACCCCCCTACGTGCACTCAATGCACTTAAATCTCTCTTGCATGCTGCACCCTGTCCTCTGCAGTTCAGTTTAGCACATGTGGAGTCTAAAGTTTTTGCACCATTTTAATCTAAAGCTCCAGTCAATCTTAAAACTGCAGCCAGTGGATTCATTTTTGGTCTTTATTTTTATCCCAGAGTCTCCCTGATCAAGATGACAAAACTATGACCTGCAGAAGTCGAGGTAAGAAGACAAAGAAATCATTAAACCCTAGATAATAAAAACATAAAGAAGTGTATGTATAATCCGTGTTATTTGTTTGGCAGCTCCTCTTCATCCGATTCCGAGTCCGTGGAAGTTTCAGCATCCTTTCCACGGTCGCTTAACAAGCAACATGTCCTGCAAGCGCTGCGAACTACAAGTGAGGGTTTTTTGTTTGTTTGTTTTGTCAGAGAAGTGAATAGCAAGTTGGTTTGTGTTGTATGACCTCTGCTTTGTGTTTTTTATTAAGAGTCCAGTGCGATATGACTCCTTCGAGAGCCTGTCCCTGTCCATTCCCTTACCTCAGTGGGTAAGCAAACACATCAGGAGCACATGAGTGTTATTATTATTATTATTACAGTATCTTTGTGTAATAGTTTGTTTATTGTCATTTCATCTGTGTTCTCAGGGCCGGCCCATCTCTCTAGATCAGTGTCTTCAGCATTTTATCTCCTCAGAAACCATCAAAGAAGTGGAGTGTGAAAACTGCACCAAGGTACATTTACTACAGTATCAGTGTCTTGTTAAATTACGGTAAACGTTTTGTTGAATGATTTACTGAAAAGCAAAGACTGGAAACTTGCTGGTATGTTTTGGACTAATTTTCTTTACAAAGATGTGTTTTGCAGACTTTCTTTCATCTCTGCTGTTGATCATTTCTCTTCAGCTTCAACAAGGGACCACAATTAATGGGCAAGTCCTGGAAAGCCAGAGGACAACATTTGTTAAACAGCTAAAACTGGGAAAGGTAACTGAATTCAGAATGTCTCTGTCAGCGAAATATGAATAGACTGAGATCGTAATTGGCAGTTTGAAAGTCTTTACCAATTTAAAGCACTTTAAAATTCTGTCTAATTAATTAAAGAGGTGTAAGATTAGTGGGTAGATCACGGTTTCTCTTTATTTGCTAATGACGGGTGTTGCCTCTGTTAGCTCCCTCAGTGCCTCTGCATCCATCTACAAAGACTGACGTGGTCCAGCGAAGGAACCCCCATCAAACGGCAGGAGCACGTGCAGTTCACAGAGTATCTGTCAATGGACCGCTACAAACACAACAGCTCCACTCTGAGGACTCAGCGGATCAAATGCGCTCCAAAAGCCATAAAGGCAGAAAATTCCGATGATTCCACGGAGAAGCCCACCGCTAATGGCACAGGTATGTTGGGTTTTTTAATCTGTAGCATCATTCTACTGCAAAGTCAGTTCTTTTTTTGTCATGCATCATTCTTTTTGTATATTTTCTTTTCCAGATGCAGAGCATCACAACAACAACAAACCTTTTTCTAATGGAACCTGTTCGTCTGTATTCCTTCAGTCTCCGGGTGCGAACCCACAGCTCAGCCTCACATGTGACTACAGGTAAATAGAAGAAGTTCAGTGTTGTGGTGGCAATCAGGAGCCCTGTTCACAAGTGGGACACATACCAGAATAGAGAAAAAAATCAGAGCGCTCTTGAGCTGCTGCTGCTGCCTTTATGTTAATCTGATGGCATTCAAGTCTTTAATTCATGCTTTTATTTGTGTTGAAAACTATCAGGAAACGTTACTGATTCAAACATGAGATTGGCATTTAAAGTTACTGTGAATGTAAAAGGGTGCACGGACAAAATGATAATTAAGATTATTTCATTCAATACTAAGAGGTAGATATGTTTTAACAATATTGAGGGCACATTTTTTTTTATTGCATTTTGACAGTTAAAATGTTAAAATATTATTTTCAAAAATCAGAACATAGACTAAATCTTTTCACGCCTTCACTCATTGCTGTCTCTTTACAAAATCTAATTTAGTTTCGCATTTAAACAGCGTCTAAAAATGTAACAGTCTGAGACTTTTTATTGAGGAGTAATTTGTATTCAAATGATTCTCACATTGAAATGGGTAAAAGGCAGAATGGTTAAAGTGTTAAAGCATTTAAAGTTTAAAGAATGGAGACAGCTTTGTTTCATAAGGATTGCTTCTGTCACGCAAAATTACTTTGTTAAAAAAAAAATCTTTATCTACATTGTAGATTAAAAAAACACCAGTATTTGCTCAGGGTGTGTGTATCTGATAGTGTTCAAAAGAACAAATTGCACTGGTTCTGAAATTAGTCCCCCACCTGCAACGATAGGTGGGGAACTACCTGAAAGAAGCTGAATGAATGTATCAAGACCAAACAACATGTGCAGATGACTCCATGCAGGGCACCAGTAGTGACTTATGGTCAGTGATCAGTATTTGTCTTTTGATCACAGTGTTGTTCCTTCCAGCTCTACAGAGTACCTTTTCCAGCTCACGGCTGTGCTGGTTCACCACGGTGACATGCACTCAGGACATTTCGTCACGTACCGCCGCAGCCCTCCCTCTCCTCGCAGCTCTTCTCCCTTCAGCTCCCAGTGGCTGTGGGTGTCGGACGACTCGGTACGCAAAGCCAGCCTGCACGAGGTGCTGTCTTCCAACGCCTACATGCTCTTCTACGAGAGAGTTCGAAGGCTCAGCCTCGCCCTGCGCTCAGAGGAATAACCAGAAGCTCACAGCTGGACTGACTTCTACCTTTCCAATCAAACGGCTACACTTGATGTGCCAGTTACCAACAGGCGGCTGTGTGACGCTGAGAGCAGAGAGGAAAGCCATCAAGACTTATTAAAACTTTCATGGGTCACAGCAACATGGTGAAGGTCACAGTGTGATGTGTTCTGGACTCTCTGCCTGCTGCTCTGATCAGAGCAGGAGGCTCTTAATCCCAAAGATAATGGACCTGCAGGATTTTAGTCAAATATCATTGATCATGTAAGCTACTTTTCTTTGACACGTTACAAAATCTGTCGTAACGTTTTGGCTTCTACAGGACAAAGAAACAGGAACACCTGACAATGTAGTGCACGCTGAAGTAATAGCTCTGCAATACATCATTGATGATGCTTATGTTACTTTTGTCGAGGCAGTCAGAAGTGTCGACTCATTCTGTGGCATTTTTATGATGCTGTAGTTTCAAGTATTACATTTGTATGCAATATGCTTTAAGGTGTTCTTGTTATTTTGTCCGTGGCCTGTACTTTACAGACACCGACAGAAGTAGTGGATTAGGATTTATCAGAGATGTGATTTAGGAGTTGTTACATATGAGAAGTCATATAGGTAGAATTTCCCTTAACTCTGGCTCTCTGTTGTCTAATCTAACTTGCCTAATCATTCCCAGCAGTGTACCTGATCTGTATTGGAAATAACGTTTCGATCGACCCGGTTCAGCTGTTGAATTTGATATTTAGCTGTTTCCAAATATCCTCACACTGTCGTGATTTGCAGAGCAGAACAGTTGAGGATCAAGTGCCATGTTGTTGAGATTTTTAACTCCTGAAACCACGAGTGCTACCAATAATGTGAGCGTCCAAAGAGGACTCTTCCCGAAAATATGACGCATCATAGCCATTTGGCCTGGTGTGGGTGTTTCACAGATTAATACTGATCTGTCCTCAGTTAAAGTATAACTGCAAGTTTCTGGGCAAGTTATACTGATTGTTTTTTAATTCTGTGTAACTGAGAACTGCCGTTTCCTACTGAACCAACTAAGTCAAAATGAGTTGTGGTGCAAAAAACCCCTTAATGTTTGCAGTTTGCACTGATGTATATTCATGTGAGATTGTGTATTTGTGTGCAGTCTGTCAAGGTGATTGTTTTCAGGTATTAAAGAACATGCAAATGTGAACTTTTAGAGGTTTTGTTTATTAAAACAGGATGATAATTTACTGCTTTTATAACAACAGAGGTTGTCTGTCAGTAGACAAACATGGATCAAGCACAAACTTTCTGAGGCGTCCTTGACCAAAACGCTGAACCTCACAGGCAGAACATTTTTCAAATGAATAAATAAAATACATCATTTAAAGAGGTGCCAAAGGCAGAGACTGCCAAAATAATATCTGGTCAAGTGGACCACCCGCTTATAAAACCTTGAGAGTTTTGAAAGCTCTGGAAAAGGAAAGCAGTAGATGTTAAGGTCTGTGCTTCAAACTGTTTCAAGGCCAGAAAATGAACTTTAATGTTGATTTCTTGTTGAAGTCCTACAAAGTGGCTTAATCAATACATCAGCCGCCCTGTCCAGCACGTTAAACCCATTATAGCAAAGTCTGACAGGGTTTCAACCAAGCACAGAATCTATGGAGTGTAATTCAAAGAAGTGACATTTCTAACTGCTTATACAGCTCTCCTCCAACATGTTGAAGGCTCAATTTGCATTTAACACACAGAGACCTGTTATTTTACAGCTTCAACACAAGTAGTTGAATATCGTCTAAATGGGCCACATTCAGTAAGAACCAGTGATGTTTCATATAAGGTTGAATTGTTCAAGGGTTTTCCCATCTCAGATCAACAGAGCCTTCTGATCAGCCATCTCTGATTTGCTTGATTTAAAACAGTATCTGAGAAACTTTAGTTTGATATATCAATTACTTTCTAAGATTACTTTTTTTTTTTTTTTTAATCCCGTCGACCCACTTTCGGCTTGTTTTTTAGCACATTGAGATTTGAAGCTATGCTTGAATGAAAACATTACAGAGACAATAAAGGATGAAAGCTTGACATTTCACTAGAATTTCTGGGCATATATTTTAAAAAAATAAAAATAATTCCCAGTTATATTTGAAGAACCAGTTGGATTAGGCGATAGAGCAACAGTTTTGTTTTTGCGACACCAACAACCTTTTTTTTTTTTTAACGATCTGACTTTTTACAAAGGCTTAAATTTATTCACATTTCAACTCACCCATAATTGAAGATTATCTGATCTACATGTTCAATGTTGTACAAATAATCGCAAAAAATGTCAGGCTTTTATCTTTAAAAGTTACTGAGATATTTATACATTATATTTATATCATTTAAGCCTCAAGAAAGAAAGAAAGAAATCTGAAAGCATTTGCTATATGAATCTAAACCTCCACAGATGTCTTTATAAATATCCAGATTTTGTACTATAAAGATTTCAGGCAAATCAGAGATGGTTGAGCAGAAATAGTGATAAAAATGTGATGATTTGAGATGGAATGAGGTTTTTATTAAGGCTGTCAGCTGCTATACAAAACTAACATCTTCCTAAAATAAGCTGAAGTGGTGGTTGAAGGATTTTGCTGAAAGTTTTCACTTATTTCACTTTACTCTTGTTTAATCTCTCAGATTCAGCTGCAACATTACTAAACACACTCTGAAGTTGGGATGAGTTGATGCTCCAGAGGACCTTTGCCTAAACTGAAGCTCCACTGTCTCTTAGTCTCTCCTGGGCAGCAGTACATCTGGTCCAGCTCACCATCTACACTCCGCTTGGTCTCATTTCTTGCTGGCCGGTATGATGCGTCTAAAGGTGAGGTTGATGCGAGGCGAGAGGACCTTCTTGCGAACAGGAAGGCTGTGGTACCAGAAGGTGTTGGTCGGCGGGTTCATGAGGAGAAGGCTTCCGTGAGCGAGCTCCAGCTTCACGGGTTCAATCTGTCGGCAGCTCTGCTTCCCTCGAGCGTCTCTGTGCCTGAAGATGAAGTCTCGTGCTGCTCCAAAAGAGACGGAGGCGATGGGAGAAACCGGGTCCAGCTCCCTCTCGTCGTCCCGATGCTCACCCATGCGGTCCAGCCCGTCTTTGTACCTGATGGAAGACTTTCAGCAGTTAAACCTTCCTCTAGATTTACAGCTTCTATTGGTAGTTTCTCACCTGTTGACCAGGACAAAGTTGAATGTCCGTCCTGTCGTTTTGGTGACAGCATCCCGAATGTGCTCCAGGGTTGGAGTCCATGGGCGGGCCGAATGTTTCACCCCAGAGTACGTGTAAATTAGACCCACATCTCCGTATGTTGCCTGCTTTCTTGGTATATCGTGCATCTTTCCAAACACATGCACCTTTGCTCTCTCTCCTGGAACAAAAAAATGCTCAATTAAACCTCAACTTCTGGTCGTAACTTCACAGAAAAAGTGCTCCTGTTGTACCTGTTGAGTAGACCACCTCCTCCTCCAGCTGTTTAAAAAGCTGGTCTGCTTCCTGTTTAGAGAAGAGCAATGCATAATCACAGTCCAGTCTGTCTGCCTCTATTTTTCTCCAGGGAACAGGATGGGAGAACTCTGCTGAAGCTGCATCCTCATCCTCCTCAGCATCCTCCTCCTTCATCCTCTCACTTATCTCCAGTTTCATCTTCTTCTTTGGACTTTTTTGGACATCGCTGGTGGAAGAGCGTTTACTCTGTTCTCCAATCACAAACTTTTCCATTGCAGTAAGATGCTGTTGGTGGCAGAAGAAACAAACATTACATCAGTAAAAATCTAGTTTTTGACCTAACTGATATGCCCATGTGGTGTTTCTTGTATGATAGAAGAGACAGAATGAGCAATTCTATTTTGAAACTGCAGCGCTTCATTGACTATCTGAAAAATGCGGATTCAAACTTTTGGGTTTCATATGTAACAAACCTAAAGAACCAGTCTAGTCAGCATAAACCTGCAGGGTGGAGCTTTCTGCATCATTATTATTAGTCTTCAGAATCACTTTCTGCTTTGAACATGGGTGTCTAAATCACCCCAATATTACAGCTTAGCACAGAGTGGTTTCACAGTGTTTGAACAGAGTTGTTGGTGAGCTGGTGTGCTCGAGCTGCAGCAAATGGGAAAAGAGGGAGACGCAGGGACTGAGTAGATCTGTTTAGAGGAAACAATAGTGCAGACTTACATGTAAGCCATCTTAAGGTAGGACAGGATTTTTTTCACGACAAAGAAAACGTTTTCAAATGTAGCTTTTATACACAGATGAGTTTTCAGGGGTTTAATCTATTAAAACTTTAACGTTGACTTTTAAATAACATTAGGAGAAAAGTATCTGTAATGTGGGTTTTGTATTGTTCATGTTTTATTTACTTGTTATATTGCTTTTAGGCCTTTATTGCTTATTGCTCCAGCAGGTTGTGGATTGTTCTGGAGCTGCAGGGATCTACAGTTACTTATTCCAACAGTAGATTCAGTGTGTACGGTTTCTTGCTTGTTTTCC
>NW_007577808.1:577974-579712 GCF_000690725.1 Stegastes partitus
TAGTTAATCATATGCAAAAGTATGGATCAAAATGAAATGAGAGGTAGCACTGGCCACAGCGCCATCTTCCCAGAGGAACTCCCTTTAGTTTTATAATAACTAAACTGTAGTCTGTTATGATTTAATTCCCCTTTAAATTTAGTCACTTAAGCACATGTCTAGTGTACATATTATGTACATATCATGTTCAAAATATGTTTTAAGAGAAAATAGACATTGTTATTACCAAGGGAGTCTGACCACTCTGATTTAAAGAAATGCAATGAGCATCTTGGGATTCCTGTATTCAAAAATTTTAAAGGAACATGTGTAACATATCTGATATAACAGGAATGTTTGGAACTCATTTCTACAGCCTCGTTTCCTGCATGAGCAAAAATTCTAAAGTCAAGTATAGAATTCACCAACAACAGAAACACTTGAAGTGACTCTGAGCTACAGCCGAGCTGTCTTGTAATCGATCTATTGATCTATGTATAGATCCCCAATGAAGCAAAGTGAATTCTAATTACTGAATCCACTTTAGGCGTGTCACTAGAAGACATCCCTTCATTGTCCAGACGTTCTGTGTTCTAGCAGAAATGGAAGATTATAGTGCAACAGAAATGAGAAAATCAGAGTTGACATACAGGATTAGAACCCAGGAAAAAGTCTATTGAAATCTGTGAAACCTGTTACAGTAGTTTTGATAATCTTTCTTTAATGTCTTGTACAAAGTTAGATTCAGTAGCACAGGACTGTCTGCTGTGTGCTGCTCTCTTTCTTTAAAAATACAAGAGTGTTATCTCAGTTTCTCTCAGTTTGGCATTCATTGTCACAGTTGCTTCACTCAAAGATGTGTCTCTGATTCCAGGTCAAAGTGGTGATTCTTGGCCAGGATCCGTATCACGGCCCCAACCAGGCTCATGGGTTGTGCTTTAGTGTCAAAAGGCCGGTTAATCCTCCACCCAGGTTTGAAGCCTTTTCAGTGTCTCTGATGGAAGAAAATACATGATTCCTTTTCTTTTGATTATACTGTGAACACAGAGTGTTTACCAGCCTGCTGTCATGACAGTCTCTGCACAGATACATGTAGTTGTTATGGAAACTTGAGCTCAGGGAAGGAGATATGAGTTTGTGGGGTGAGAGGACACTATATAATCTGGTGATGAGTCAGTCTGATTCCATGATTGCTACGTCTTTGATCCTTTTCATTACCAGTTTGGAGAACATGTACAAAGAGCTGGTGTCTGATATTGAAGGCTTTCAGCACCCGGGACACGGAGATCTGACTGGATGGGCCAAACAAGGTACTTTCTTTATTTCTTTTTTTTTTAAAGTCGTTTGTCTGCTGAATGTTTACACACCGTTAAACAACCAGAGAGCTCCATCTGTGACCTCGCTCACCAGGTGTGCTGTTGCTCAACGCCGTGTTGACTGTCCGAGCGCACCAGGCCAACTCCCACAAAGACCGAGGCTGGGAGACCTTCACTGACGCAGTGGTGCAGTGGCTCAGCACCAACCTGGAGGGTGTCGTCTTCATGCTGTGGGGTTCATATGCTCAGAAGAAAGGCGCTGCTATAAACAGGGTGGGTCTGCTCTGCTGTCTGAATGCAAACACTTACTGCAAGTTTCCAGAGAAGGAAAGGACGGCTGGAGGACACTGCTTCATTCACAGCCTGATTTTCTACAACATATACATTCCGGTGCCCCCACCGGGACGCGAAGAAGGTTGCCGGTTCACGTCCCGGTGGGGGCA
>NW_007577808.1:582984-584681 GCF_000690725.1 Stegastes partitus
TTACTTTATTTAATTACTTCCTGTTATTTATGTTGCAGGCTGTAAAATTGGAAAATCCTTTCACAATTTCTATGAGCTCCACGTGAATTATTATCATAAAAGACAGGGAATACTGCATATGTTGACAGCTTAGAACCTGGAACAAAATTATTGTGTATTTTGGCTTAAAAATGACAAACGTGTTTACTTGATTATTAGGACATAAGTCTATTCGTTTGTGATGTTCGACTACTTGATTAATCAACCATTTTTTGGCTTAGCGCTACAAAATGCCGCAAAAACATCAGCAAAGACGTCAAAATAAAGACAAACCTGAGTTGTTTTGACTGTGAGATAGTTGCATATTAGTGTGCTGTGGTTGCTCGCTGCTGTTTCTCTGACTAACAGAGGACAACACTTCTCAGCTGCTGCTCTTGAACGTCGCTCAGCACTTATGTTAATGAACATAAGTGCTTCCGTCACCGAGTTTAGGCGCCAAATGTTTAACTTTACGGGAGAAGTTTGGATTAGTGAGGAGCCCGCTGCTGCTTTGGACTGAATAGTTCACTTAATTAATTTGCACCCATTCGCCGTCAACGTGTTTTTCAGCAGAATGATTGGACAGAAAACCATTAACTCGTTTTTTTCGCCGGTGTCCAAGAAACGGACCTCTTCAGAGTTAAATGAACCCGAGGAGGATGCTCAGGAGCCGGTGAGCCTTATTTCTTAGTGGCAACTCAACTGTACGCACGCGTGTAGCTTACAAGGCTAAAACTTTACGTTTTTCATTTGTAAAATAACGCACAGTGCAATTTTAGAGTATTTCTAACACCCAGAGTTTTGTCTTTTCCCGGGACTCGTTATCTAAGCTGCGTTCAAGGCACCGCTGCGTTCTGCAACGTTGTTGCACCTAAACGACCATGTTTGCGCCGCGCTGTCGACGCTTTCTAAATCCAGCTTCTGCACATCTCTTACCTGCTCTGTGTTTTGCTCAATACACTAAAATTGTGCAGAAGAAGCAGAAGCCCTGTGCGGGGACGCCGGAGCCCCGCAGCCCGTCTCCCTCGCCTCTGTCCCCGGACCAGCTGGACCGGATCGCCCGCAACAAGAGGGCGGCACTGGAGAAGCTCGCCGCGGCTCAGACACCGCCGGGGTTCGGAGAGAGCTGGAGGAAGGGACTGTCGGCGGAGTTCGGCAAAGCCTACTTCAAACAAGTGAGAGGAGGAGTCTGCGCAGTGCACACGGTGGCTGTGTTGTTGTTGTTGTTGTTAAATAACTTTTATTTCTCTGCTGCAGCTCATGAACTTTGTCAGCGAGGAGAGGAAACGCTGCACCGTGTTCCCTCCTGCTGAGCAAGTCTTCACCTGGACTCAGGTGTGCGACATCCGAGATGTGAGTTCAACAACACGGTGCTCTGTTCTCGTCCACAAATCACATGTAAAGCATTTAAAACTGGCCACATGTCTGCGTGTATTACTGGAAGTTGTGGTTTTCAGTGCCAACAGTGGCACTAAAGGTGTTGATAGAATGCACTGACACTCAGGCCAAGAGGTCATGACCCCTTAAATCAGAGCCCCTGTTTGAAGTGAGAGCTTTAGTTTTTAGAAAGTATCTGAGTACAGTGAACTGGAGGGCGAAACTGGTGACAGTTTTCCTCCTCATCCTGTAATATTTCCTCAGTATTTGCCAATAACAAGTCTGATCTTGTATTCTTTCAG
>NW_007577808.1:587702-596065 GCF_000690725.1 Stegastes partitus
GTGAGGATTAAGCGGTGTATAGAAAATGGATGGATGGATATACATTCTAGTACCAACTACCTTCTTTCCATATTGAACGGCATAAAACCTTTGTTCACATTTACACCGTACGCGTTTCAAGGGAAGTGACACTTTTTAATCCACAATCTATTGCAAATCCCTAAGCAGAAACACACTTGTAAAATCTGACAGTAACCATCCAAAACAACTCATTTCACAATTTTCTTATTGTCCAACTCTAAGATTGTGCACACTCTACAATGCTGTGACAGATTTCCTGTCTAAACCTGTTGAAATTATATTTTCAGTCTAGGGGTTACTGTAGGTCATCAGAGGGCTGTTGGTTAAGAAAACTACACAACCACAACCACTACTTCCTCACAGATCATTTTCAGTGTTCTCTTTAAACCAAAAGGGTAAAAAATGTTCTTCTAAAACACTAGAATGTCTTCAAAAGTGACTTACCTCTGAATAACATCAGGAGACTGAGGTCTTTTGGGGTGCGGGGGGCGCTACTGAGGACTTTTTATGACTGTGGTGGCATCAGCCATCCTCTAAGGAGTGGTCTGCTCTGGCAGCAGCATCTCTATCGCTGATAGGAGGAAGTTTGATCAGCTGATCAAGAAGGCCAGCTCTGTCCTGGGGAGCCCTCTGGACACAGTGCAGGAGGATCTTAGCCAAGCTAACATCCCTGCTGGACAGTGACTGCCACCTCATGCACGACACACTGAAGGCACTGGGAATCTTTAGTGACAGACTGTCACCTCAGGTGTGTGAAGGAGCGTTACTGCAGGTCCTTCCTTCCTGCTGGTATCAGACTTTATAATCAGCACTGCTCCCAACAGACCACACAATCACTCACATAATGACAGGCAGCCAACTGTCAGGTGCAATAAACTCAAGTGCAATTCATTCATGTAAATATTCTTTAGTTCTTAGTATCCTTGTGCTCTTCTGTTTTTCTTCTTTATGTTCTGTATATAGTGTATATACCTCACCTCTTTAATTTAAAGTCATGTTTTCTTGTTTTTCTTACTGTCACTTCGCTGCTGTGACGTTGCAAATTTCCCCTTGTGGGACTAATAAAGGATATTCTATTCTATTCTATTCTATTTACATATCGTCACAGCCTGACAGACACACTGGGTAATTCTGACACCACAACCTACATGTTGTTTCTTGCCTAAGGTGATTTTGTTTCTGATGGTGGCTCTCTGACATAATGAACTTCTGGATCTGTCATGTTTCCTCTCTTTTTGACAAATGTATGTTCTGGTCATTTTTGCACTTCTATCTCTGTAGCTTTAAGAGAGGCCTGTGTTCCTTTAGCTCTGGCGTTGTGTTGCTGGTGTGGCTGTTTCCACTAACGTTTGGTGTAAATTTTATAATGTGTTTTCGTACTCTCTGTTTTCAGAAACGCCACCACGTCCTCCAGACTGTGCATCCTTCTCCACTGTCTGCTCATCGGGGATTTTTCGGCTGTGGCCATTTTTCAAAGGCCAACGAGCTGCTGAAGAAATCTGGAAAGTCTCCCATTGACTGGAAGGCACTTTGAGTCATGTATGTCAGCTTTTCTAGCACCTGTGTTGACAGACCAAAACCCACCCATAAGCTTTTGTTCTTCTGTTCTCAACAGTACTATGTTCAGTGTTTTTTTCGTGAAAGCGTTCATGTTGGCTCATGTTTGTTCTGTACAAGTATCCTTGAAAGCCTTTTTTCTCAACTTACTGTTGTAATGCATGTTTACATCATCTGCATTTCACAGTTTCAGTGTTGTAAATATGTTTTTGTACACTATAGGCCTTTTTAGTTTGCACATTAAAGTTTCCCTTTTTTTACTTTTTTACTAAAGTGTTGGTTCCATTAAAGTGGTTCCAAACAGTGGATGTAGTGTTTTAATGTCCCTGAATGTCTCATGTGAAATGTGTTCCGCTTGTCTACACAGTCTATACACAGGCCACTGCTGGGTTTCAGGGTGGTTGATAAACAGTCTCCATAAAAAAAATCTAAAAAAAACAACAACCCCGAAACAGTAGTTTCAATATCAATATGCTGTTATATGCTGTAAGGTATGGTACCTGTAAAATACAGTATGTTTCAAATACTGTTTATACAATCCATGCTTAGACCAGTATTACTCAAAGTTTTGAGTTTTGACTGTTTTCTCATTCAGAAGGAGAGCAGATTTATTCATGCTAGGATTTATTTATTTTTTTAGTTACTGTTTCTCAGGTAATTTGTACATAATTTTAAAGAAAGAAGAGTTATAGCCCTTTCATTTGCCATTTATTTAATCTGATATAATATGCTTGTAACTTCTTTATTAATCAGCCCCTAGAATCCCATCATTTTGGCAGAAATGGTCCCTGTGTGAAGCAGGTTACGTATCACCTTTAGACCATCTGGATAAAACCTGGTAAATACAGTCATCCTCAAATGTATTCATACCCTTCCATTAAAGGAAAGGCAAAACTCACAATAGTCACAGAAATAACTAGAAACTGAAAAAAGTAATAATAAATAGAAATTTGATAAATTCTAATGTAGTGAAATAAGACATTGCTTTGGAATTGTGGTAAAAAAGAATAGTTTAAAAAAAAAAAAAAAAAAACTGCTGTCCTGGACAAATTAGAGCACTTTGCTGATAAGCAGTGGGCCAAAAATCAAAATACCTGTCAACAGGTGCAGAAGTCTGATTGAGAGTTACAGAAAACACTGGATTGCAGTGATTGGCTCAACAAAATATTAGTTTATAGGTCCGATCATGTATTGTTTTAAATGCTTATTTTTCTTTCTGTGCTAGCTCTGATAATTATTGTCTCTTTGGATTAATAATATTAGTCATTATATTCGTAATGATAAAATGTGTTTATCATGAAATGCTGTTTTATTCTAGTTAATTAAATAATATATAAATATTTATATTATGTTCAAAAACATGGATATGGAATAAAAGCAAAAACAAATAAATTAGGTATTAGAATAGTCCCCTGAAATAAATGAAGGCAGCCCACTGAAAAATGTCCTCTTTAAAATAAAATAAAAAATGTTTTAGTTACTACATTTATCTACAAATGTATTTCCTTATTTCTATAATTTTTAGGTATTTAATATTGCTTAAAACTAATATTATTATTAGTAGTAGGTTTTCGACGTTGACGTAAAGGCGTGGCTCCACCAGTGACGTAATGACGTCGGCAGGAAGCGTGGCGGGGCTCCTGCTCGCCCCTGTCAGATCGGTGATGTTTGTACAGCCAAACAAGTGACAAAGAGACGATGCCTGTGGCGAGTCGTCCTGTCCGGGACGTGTCCTTACATTACCGCTTACTCCAGCAGTACCTGGTGCTTCTGAAGAAATACCCGATACTCACCAAGGCCGTCACCAGGTCGGTAGATGTGCTCCTCACTTGACTGCTGCTTCTCTGCTGTCGTGTCACTTTATACGTCAAGAATTACAGGTTTTTACTTGCTGACACACAAAGTCAGTCCACTGAAGTGAAGTTTAATAAGTCGTTTTTGTATACTGTAACCAATAGAGCTATTTCCAACAGTTGTTTTGTTGTTGTTTGCATGTTTTTTTCCCACTTTGTTTGCACTGACCACACACTGGCCTTTTGTCACTGGGCTCTGTCTTTAACCAATCAGCATCTACCAGGAGGACCTCCCCTCAGACAACCTCAGTCTACTTTAATGCTGTCTGTAGCTGCTGCATATTGACAGAGTTTTGTTTGTATGTGTGTGTGTGTGTGTGTCCTTTTTTTTTCCAGTGGCATCCTCTCAGCTTTAGGAAATCTTCTGTCTCAGACTTTGGAGGCAAGAAAAAAGGCCAAACATGGAACCCCGGTTAATGAGGTGGATGTGGCTGGAGCTGCACGCTATGCCATTTTTGGGTGAGATTCAATTTAGAATTACATCTATTTTTAAAAAAGACAAGTGATGTGGTTTCAAGGCTACTAGAAAATGATTGTAGGATTGTGTGACTAGAGAATGAGATAGGGGAAAATGTGTTTACCTTGATGCAAAATGATTACAGTATACAACAGAAGTTAATGCACCTCTGTGCAGTATCACGTAAATGACAAACTGGTCAAAATTGTATCACCTCTCAATATTTGCATTACTTTTCAGTTAACCAGTAGAGTATTCTCTCTAATGAGCAATCACTAAGACAATCCAGCCCCAAAAGTGAATACACCTGCAATCACTGACACACAAGTTAGAAAATCTGTAAACGCCAAAACAAAACTGAGTACAACTAACTTTTCCTAATAGCTTAACTGCATGAACATGTTTGTAAAACTACCAGTGAGCACCAGAACGTTCTCAGTTTTGGACCAGTGAACTGTGTCTATTTGCGTTTTTGCATCAAGGCACCACAGGGAAAAGTGTTGCAAGAGGAAATCAAATCTGATTGTGAAATTTAACAAAGATGCCAAAAAAAAAAGATATGGGAGGACGGCTGACAAACTGAAAATCAGTGGGAACACAGTTGCATTAGTAATGAGGAGGTAAGGAACAAGCCATAGTACTTGGAGCCACAGACAGCTCGCTAGTTAGAATAGAATAAAACTTTATTGTCTTCAGCTCAGCAGCACAGAAGATCAGCATGACATACATATAGACACACAGCAATACATAGTATATGTAGCTTACAGCAGAACAATATAACAGAATAATACAGTAAAATAGCAGTTCATGTTCAGGTTATATGTGGGTTGATCACTTTGTTAAATTGAGAAGGCCAGTGGCATTTGGGATGAAAGACTTCTTAGACATACCTTTAGCCAGAGGGGTTCTGTAGGGCCTCCCATACTTCAGAAGTTCAAACAGGTCAATCCAGTCGAGGCAGATGGCCACCTTCCCTGTGCCTGGTTTTGCCGGAGTTTTTTTTCCCCCTCCCCTTCCCCCCTGCGCTATACTAACAAAATTGAATTAAAGCCTGTTAAAAAGAAGATGGGAGCTATCTGATTCTCCTAGCTTTTGTCCTCGTCCTTTCAGTCCATATTTGGGTCAGAGACTTCTGAGGTTTACCCACAATATTACTTCAATTTTACTAAACAACATACCTCTGGAAAACAGATGTGCTTCAGACTTGGTACAGGAGAGATCAGTGGAAATCAGATTCTACTTTTATCTTCCATGCTGAGGAGGAATAAGTCCAACATCAATAATATAGATGTGCATACAAAGTATTCAATTAAAAATGTACATCTTAGTGATGAAACTTGCTCTGATTAGTTTTTAATTTCACAGAATACCCGACTGTTCAACTTAGATGTCACACTACAGGGCAGAACTCCTGTAGTTTATTGCACTCTCAGCAATAAATAATAAATAACTCTCAATAATAGCAAAGTTTCTGCATAAAACAGCATGTTGCTCCCTGATGTTTTCTTTGTCCTGTATGTTCACATTGACCTCACCTTTACATGTGAGCTGTTGGCAACTCATTTAAAGTAACCCATGTATTTATATATATATATATTTGGCGGTCACATCACTCCTTGTTGCCTTTCAGGCTGCTCATTACAGGACCAGTGAGCCATTACTTTTACCAGCTGATGGAGGTGTGGATGCCCACCACAGACCCGTTGTGTATAGTGAAGCGCCTGCTACTGGATCGGCTGATTTTCGCCCCAGGCTTTCTGCTCATTTTCTACTTTGTTATGAACATCCTGGAGGTAGGTGGTCTCAGAAACCTGTCCCTCCACATCATCTCATTAAAGGAGGACAACAGCGATGGGATATCACACTTCCTTAAAGTTGGGGGAAACAGATTTTACCATAAGAATGATCAAATTTGCGATACCCTGAATCACACAGTACCACTCAAACGTTTAGACACAGCCTCTCATGCCAGGCTTTTTCTCTGTTTTTAACTACGTTCTATACTGTAGAACAACAGTGAAGATGTCAAAACTGTGAAATAACACGTGGAATTGTCAATTCAACAACAACAAAAAGTGTAAACAAAGCACAATCCATCCATCCATCCATTATCTATACACCGCTTAATCCTCACTAGGATCACAGGGGGCTGGAGTCTATCCCAGCTGACTCAGGCCTGGACAGGTCACCAGTTTATCACAGGGCTACACTTAGAGACAGACAACCAAGCACACTCACATTCACACCTACAGACAATTTAGAATCACCAATTAACCTCAACATGTTTTTGGACTGTGTGGGAGGAAGAACCCCCACTGCACGGGGAGAACATGCAAACTCCACACAGAAAGATCCCGGGTATCCTCATCGGGACGCGAACCCGCGACCTTCTTGCTACTTCTTACCTTGCAGCCCACTAAGCAAAATGTGTTTCATATTTTACATTTCTAGCTAAAATCCACTTTGCCTTGATGACAGCTTTGCACACTACTGGTATTGTCTTAACCAGCTTCAGTATCATAGATGTGTCCAAACATTTGACCAGTACTGTGCAATGACATGAATGCTTATCTTTAACATGGGTTAATCAGAATTTTTATTTATTTATTTATTTATTTATTTTATACATTGACTTGTCTTTGAAATCCAGAAGATCCCCATCACAACTTCACAGGGCCTGTTTTGTTTTAACAAAACTCCAAATATCCGAAAATGTTGAGCGGCAAGAATCAGAGAATATTTGGCATCGTTTTTCTATTTTTTCTCAAAAAAGTGCAAAAAAAAAAAAAACGTGTATCAAAATGGTCGCCTCTTATTTCCTTCTGTTATTCAAGTAGCTGTTGTCATGAGTAGTAAACTGATTTTGATGTGTAAATTTGCCAAGCTGTCTATTTTAACATAGTGTTTAGTGGCCTGCCTTTATGTATTAAAAGCAATATTTAACACACTCTAGACAAAGCATGAAGAATTAGATAGACGGATGGATGCAAAACTGAATATAAAGTGAATGAAATGGGCATGAGCAGAGTCTCCTGTCCTGACACAGAGGAGTCATTGTAAATGGATACTGCTCTTCTCCTGCTCAGACACTTTGTGGTCTGGCCAGTAGGTTGTGTCACAATCTCCATTATATTGAGCAGCTTGTGCAGCATCCTTTTAATATAGATAAATAGGTAAAAAATAGAATTATTCTCAACTGTCCTCAGGCTAAAGGGTGGCAAGATTTCGAAAAGAAGATGAGAGCAAGTTACTGGACTGCCTTGAAGATGAACTGGAAAGTCTGGACCCCCTTCCAGTTCGTAAATATCAACTTTGTGCCTGTTCAGGTAGGAACTTTACTGCCACCCTCTGTCAGACAAACAATGAGTCACCCTTTGACACCACTTGTCATTCTCTTCCTGTCTCTATGTGTTCCTGTGTCTGTTTTTGTTTTCAGCTGCGAGTGCTGTTCGCCAACATGGTGGCCTTATTTTGGTATGCCTACCTCGCATCTGTGAGGAAATGATGCCATCAGAGATTTCAGCATTTCTGCCGGAGAACTGAGACGATACGACCGAGCTGTTACTGTGCTACTGTAAACCTGGTCCTAATCTGAGCAATAACTTCTACGTGCAGTAGCTCCTCTGATTAACTCTTTACGTGTTTGTGCCATGATAACTTGCTGCTGTAATACTTTGGCTACATGACTGCACCTGTGGCAACACAACAACTGAGTACATGTATTTTTTCCAGAGCACTGCCAAAAGCTTGAAAGAGCTAATCATAAACTTTGAATAATGTGATTGAAAAGGGCTCTTATTAACACTGGATTAATGTCAGATTGAAATACACACTGTAGAAGATGTAGCTCCACCCCTGAGCTGACAGAAGGTTCTGGAAATATGAGGAACTGTGACATTTCTTTTCATTTTGTGATAAACAATAAACTTGTTAGTTACAAGGTGCTTTAGAAAACATTAAAAGAAGACAACAAGACGTTTTATAAAGTCTAGAGACTTTATTTTTTTTGTATTTGTCATAAAAAAATTCCAACATGCCATGTTGTGTGCATTTGTACGACCAAAACTAAACTTCTTAATACAGAATTACACAAGGAGGAATGTATTGATTTCAAAATAAAAGTATTAATAAATAAATTTTGTAAAAAGCCTATAATGCTGTTTGATCTCCGGTTTGACTGGTAATCATAAAGGCACATGTACATGTGCGTTTTTTGTGGCAGATGAACCGTGTCAGGTGTCCTCAGCCTCCTCTCAGGCGCATAGTCATGTCGATGGTGCTCATCTCCCGGACGCTGTAGTCCGCCAGAGTCCCCTCCATCATCTCCCGGCCCTGGTGGATGAGTCTCTGCTGGCTCACAGGAACTCCCTCTCTGCGATGCACTCTGGTCTTGAAGGCGGACACAGCCTCGTCGGGTTTGACATCGTAGGTGTGCAGCTGTCCTTTCTCAGTGCGGAGGATCACCTGGATTTTGG
>NW_007577808.1:596429-598651 GCF_000690725.1 Stegastes partitus
CTGTTTATATAGAGCCCGCCTCAGCTGATCAGCCCCTCCTCCTCCTCACTTCACATTCGTTTTCCCCTCTCTGCCTTCTTAACTTTCGGTTTCCATTCTCCCGACATGACTCTGCTGCATGCCTGTAATGTTTTTATTACTTCAAACACTCCCCACTGTGAGTGAATTTATAGCCAAACAGGTTCAAGTGCAGCAGAGACAGAATCAGCTGTTGATGCAAACCTGAGCAATAAGAGCAGTAAAGGGGACTTTAGCTGCTCAGCTCATGATGTCAGGTCAAACCAGGGCTGTTTACATGGAAACGGAACTGAAAGGAAAACGCTGATGTTTTGGTCAGTAGTTTCAAAAGTTTGTTTGTTAAAGTCGAAAGCACTTTAATGGCCGATAATTGTATTTTTTTTATTTTTTTTGCTATTGCTGAAAGAGTACAACGAAATTTGGTTCTAGTGCACTGTTTTTAATGTATGTGTGCTTGAATGACAAAAAGTTATCTATCAATAAAGTTATCAATCTAAATAACACTTATATAATGTGAATCACAAATCAGCAGGAAGTGGAAGAAGTACCAATGCAACAGTTTCAAAATATTCCATTAGCAGTAAAACCTGCATACATAATCCTACTTAAGTAATATTAGCAAAATATTCTTAAAGATTCATGTTTTACTGATACCTTTAACTTCATATTTACTGATGTAGCTGCTCAAATGGAGCCTAGTTTCAGGTATTTACACATTAAATGATGGTGTGTGGGGGTCACAAGATATATGCAAGTGGTCATAAGGTGATTATTAGATAATGAAAAGAAGAATAAACAAAGTTCCAATGTTACAGTTGAAGCCAGAAGTTTACATTCACTGCATTGCCTTTAAACTGCATGACTTGGGTCAAACGTTTTGGGTTTCCTTCCACAAGCTTCTCACAGTAGTTTGATAGAGTTTTGGCCCGTTCCTCCTGACAGAACTGGTGGAACTGAGTCAGGTTTGTTGCTCCACACGTCTTTTCAGCTCTGTCCACAAATGCTCTACAGAATTGAGATCAGGACTTTGTGAGCAAAACACTCCCACAACATGATGCTGCCACCCCCGTGCTTCACAGTTGGGATGGTGCTCTCAGGCTTGCAAGCTTCCCCCCTTTTTGTGTCCCTGTGTGTATTTGCAAACTGTAATCTGCTTTTAGATGTTTCTTTTGGACTAATGTCTTCTTCCTCTCTGAGCAGCCTTTCAGCCCATGTCGGTACAGGACTGGTTTCACTATGGATAATGACTCTCTCTTACCAGCTTCAACAGCATCTTCACAAGGTCTTTAGCTTTTGTTCTGGGGTTGATTCGCACATTTCACATCAAGCACTTCATCTCTGGGACACAGAACCCATTTCCTTCCTGAGCAGTATGATAGCTGGACATTCCCGTGCTGTTTATACTTGCGTATAATTGTTTGAACAGATGAAACCTTCAGGCATCTGGAAATTGTACCCAAGGATGAACCAGACTGGTGGAGGTCCATGATTCTCTTCCTGATATCTTGGCTGATTTCTTTAGATTTTCTCACGTTATCACAAAAGGAAGCAGAGTGTTTGAGGTGTGCCTTAAAATACATCCACAGGTGTTCCTCCAATTAACTCAAATGTTGTCAGTTAACCTATCAAAAGCTTCCAAAGTCATGACATCATCATCTAGGCTTTCCCAAATAGTTTGAAATCATAGTAATCTTAGTGTATGTAAACTTCTGACTTTGAAGAAAGTAATAAAAAATTCTCTAAAAAATTCTCTTTGTCATTATTCTGGTGTTTAGCAAACAGAAATAATTTTGATAATCCTAACTGACCTAAAACAGGAAAAGTATAGTCAGATTTAATGTCAGACAGTGAAAAAAAAAGTTTTATGTCCTTTTTATACAGTGTCTGTAAACTTCTGGTTTCAACTGTATAGAAATTAAATTTATATTTAGGTGTTTTTTTTCTCTGTCATTTTTGATTTAACTGTAAAATTCTTGACATTTACGGTTATTTAAAAGAGACCATCTAAGAAATTTAGACTCCTGTGTGAGATAGAGGACCTCAATTATGAATAAAAATGTTACAAAATCCTAAATTGTTGGATAAACGTAGTGGAGATTAGGTATAAAGAAGCATAAAATAGAAAAATACTACACAGCGCTCACACAGATGTACTTTTAAGTACTTTCTAGCACCGTAAATGCAACCAGTGTAAAACTATTGGC
>NW_007577808.1:599381-600987 GCF_000690725.1 Stegastes partitus
TCTCTGCCTTCATAATTTTCGGTTTCCATTCTCCCAACATGACTCTGCTGCATGCCTGTAATGTTTTTATTACTTCAAACACTCCCCACTGTGAGTGAATTTATAACCAAACAGGTTCAGCTGCAGCAGAGACAGAATCAGCTGTTGATGCAAACCTGAGCGATAAGAGCAGTAAAGGGGACTTTAACTGCTCACCTCATGATGTCAGGTCAAACCAGGGCTGTTTACATGGAAACGGAACTGAAAGGAAAACGCTGATGTTTTGATCAGTAGTTTCAAAAGTTTGTTATAGATCTTTTTTTAAAATTGTGTGCACTCGAAAGCACTTTAATATTTGTATTTTTTAAACTATCGCTGAGAGAATGCAACGAAATTTCGTTCAAGTGCACTGTTTTTAATGCATGTGTGCTGCAATGACAATAAAGTTATCTATCAATAACGTTATCTATCTAAATAACACTTAATATTAATACAGTAAAAACTCATATATTGTGAATCACAAATTAGCAGGAAGTGGAAGAAGTACCAATACAACAGTTTGAAAATATTCCATTAGCAGTAAAACCTGCATACATAATCCTACTTAAGTAATATTAGCAAAATATTCTTAAAGATTCATGTTTTACTGATATCTTTAACTTCATAAGCAGCATTTTACTGATATAACTGCTCAAATGGAGCCTAGGTTTAGGTATTTACACATTAAATGATGGCCTGTGACCCCTCCAGAGGGTCACAGGATATATGCAAGTGGTCATGAAGTGATTATTAGATAATGAAAAGAAGAATAAACAAAGTTCCAGTGTTACAGTTGAAGCCAGAAGTTTACATGCCCTGTATTGCCTTTAAACTGCATGACTTGGGTCAAATGTTTTGGGTTTCCTTCCACAAGCTCTGAGTCCCTCCTACTCAGGTGTGCAGCATCACCGCAGATGCCTCAACTCCACCCATCAGCCTCCTGAAACGAAAGGGAAAAAACAAGCAACAGGAGACACAAATAGGGCCAAACCTGGGGGCCGTCACAATACAGTGTATGTAAAAGTCTGGTTTCAACTGAATATGTAAGTGGCCATAAGGTGATTAAAAGATAATGGAAAGAAGAATAAACAAAGTTCAATTTTTTTTTTATAAATAAATTATTTTTTTGGTCATTTTTGATTTGACTGTGAAATTCTTGACATTTAAAGCTGTTTAAATGAGACCATCTGAAAAATGTAGACTCCTGTGTGAGATAGAGGGCCTCAACTACAAACAAAAATGTTATAAAATCCTAAATTGTCAGAAAAATGTAGTCTAGATTAGGTATAAAGAAGCATTAAATAGAAATACTACACAGCACTCATGGAGGTGTACTTTTAAGTACTTTCTAGCACCATAAACGCAACCAGTGTAAAACTACTAGCCTGAAAATCTGCATTACAATCTGTTAATATAGTCCTGACTTATTTTTTTATCAAATGATACTGAAACTAGAAAAAAAACCCACAACAAATGAAAGGTGTCAAATGAAACTGAAAATCAGGGAAGTAAGAACCATCTTTTATATTTTTCTTGTTGCAGAACGTGTGAAAAATGCTGTACATATTTTTTCTTGTATTATTTTTAT
>NW_007577808.1:603027-604017 GCF_000690725.1 Stegastes partitus
TGATAAGTGCTCATGTCCCTTCAAGTTTATATCACAAGTCTGTTACACAGTTTGCTGTTTCTGATTCTTTTGTGTATTATACAGTGTGAATAGAATTTCTCCTTTTGAGTTTGACGTTTACCACAGAGTATTTTATTAATCCCCTGGAGCAAATCACAGCGTTACAGCAGCAAGAGATCCAGTTCCACAGATTTAAATCATAATGAAATGCTGCTGTAATACTTTGGATACGTGACAGCAACTACCTCAAGTCTGGAAGATGTAATTGTAAACTTTAAATAAAATGATTCAGAGCATCTCTTGTAAACACCGGATGAATGTCAAATGTAAATCTGCTTTTTTTTTTGTCACTTCTTGTGATGTGTACAGATGCAGCTCCACCCCTGAGCTGACAGAAGCTTCTGGAAATGTGGAGAGACGTGTCATTGGCACCTTTCATAACTGGAGTTACAAGGTGCTTTAGAAAACAGCAAAAAGCAGCAATAAAACATAAAAAAGACAATAAAGCATCAGTAGGAGTAGAGACTTTATTTTTCTGTGTACAGTTAACATGGATTTGTCATTGCAGGGGTATAACATGCTGAATTGTGTGTTTGAGCGCCAAAACTAATTTTATTGCTTTCAAAACAAACAAACAAACAAAAAAAACAACAACTCACAAATTTATCTTCATTGACAATAAATAAAAGCATGTACACCATAATTCCAGTATAATAACTGTGTCAGGTGTCCTCAGCCTCCTCTCAGGCGCATAGTCATGTCGATGGTGCTCATCTCCCGGACCTTGTAGTCCGCCAGAGTCCCCTCCATCATCTCCCGGCCCTCATGGATGAGTCTCTGCTGGCTCACAGCAACTCCCTCTCTGCTCTCCACTGTGGTCTTGAAGGCGGACACAGCCTCGTCGGGTTTGACATCGTATTTGTGCTTCAGTCCTTCGTGAGTGCGGAGGGTCACCTGGATTTTGGCGGGCTGGGTGAGCAGCAGAGACAC
>NW_007577808.1:606287-607907 GCF_000690725.1 Stegastes partitus
TATTATTTTTATATGCAGAGCAACAGGAACGTGAACATGTCTTGGCCTCACCCAACACATCTGATGCATAAGACTTTTAAGTCAGTTAAACTTAGAAATGAAAGTTCACCTGCTGCCTTAATATAAATGTGAGTAAACTCTATTTGAAAGCTACCAAGGCTTTAACTCAAACTGTTAAGTTATACAAGTTGTTTAACTAATGCTAGATTATATTTTCAGCTTAAGTCTCAAAGTTGAGTCGACTTACTGTGTTGAATTGTCCATCATGAAAACTCACGTTATCTTGTCTTGTAAACTTACAATTCCCTGTAATTTCAACTTTACAGTATTTTTTAAGTTAAGATGACTTTATAATATTTCACATTAATTGCTATTTTAAGTTAAAAAGGCTAATGTTTTTAAATTGTTTTAATCTTTCAACTTTATGGGGCAAAGAGGGACAAATGACAAAGATGGATAAGGAGCATAACAATATTGCTGAATAATTATTTGAAAGTTAAAGTTGACTTTTTGACCTTAGTTGGCACATCACACAAAAATGGCTGTTTCAACAATATATATATCAGATGAATTTTAAGTTCAGCCTGTGTTTAAAAAGTTTTCAAACAGTCTTTATGAATACAGATGAGGCCTGAACTCCTTCAATGATGCCCATGTCCTTCTTTGTAGTGCTGTAGTATTTTCCCTTGGCAATTAGTGGAAAATGCACAAAACCTACATTTCCACTTCATGAGAGGGACATGCTTGAAGAAATCTGTTGAGAAAAAAAACAAAACAAAACAAAAAACAATAAAATGAGCTGCATGTTTTCAAAATGGGAATGTGAATCAATTTTTAACCTATCGGCATCATCTTATGATATTTCGCACTAGTTGGTAAGAGTGTGAAAAAGAGATGTTTCGTGTCCTTCTACTTGAAACTGCATTTATGTTATTAAGCATTTCTACAAAGAACCCAAAAATTTGGAACATTAAAAAAAAAAAAGAAAAAAAAAAAAGAAATAGGGATCTAAAACTTTTTAATATTAGATAAGTTATATGGAAAATAAATGCAAGTATTTAAACTAATAAAAATAAATAAATGTAGTTTCCCCAAATTTCCCTTGCACAAGCTTCAAAATTAAAAGAATTTGCTACATTGTTTTGTTTAATGTGAGAGTGAAAATAATCGATCTGGGACAAATTTGAGGGTGAGGTATTATTATTTTCTGACCTTCTGTAGAATAATCAATTTAACAACCACCAGATTAAATGAAAAATAAAATTAACTGTAGATTGCAGGGTCATTAGCAAAAGTAGAAAAAGATGAACTGGACAAGCCACACACAAGTCAGACAGTGCTGCAAACTGACAGTATAAACGGGCAAGGATCTCAATGCACAGGGCAGCTGAGAGAGAGAGAGCTCGGTTGTGATAGAGCGAGCAAGAGAATGAATACACAGAGAGAGAGAGAGAGAGAGAGAGAGAGAGAGAGATAGAGCGAGAGAGAGAGAGAGAGCGCTCGGTTGTGATAGAGCGAGCAAGAGAATGAATACACAGAGAGAGAGAGAGAGAGAGAGAGAGAGAGAGAGAGAGAGAGAGCGGCGGTAGACAAACAGCGAGTGAATGCAAGAAATAAACG
>NW_007577808.1:610027-612802 GCF_000690725.1 Stegastes partitus
CTGCCAATCCATGCTCCCGCCCCCCGTCCCCTATACGTCAGCGCATGAGCAAAAAAAACATGGCGCCAAACACAAATTTGTTGTTAGAGAATCTGTCATCCACGCCTTTATGATTCATCATTACAAGTGTGGCTTAAGGTAGTAGCTGCTGGGGGAGTTTTGCTCGTAAAGGCTTTCATCGACGGAGCCCAAACACAAAAGGAAGTCCTCATTTGTCCAGAAAATGAGCCTTATAAAATGCTATATAGGTGATTTGTGATATCTATTTATGGTTTAACCTCTATTTTACATATAAGTTCATATCAAATGATACTGGTGGGAGAAAAAAAACAGCATACAGTACATTAACATCAACAATTTCCCTGAGGTTTGCACCAAAGGGATCAATAAAGTTCTATTCTATTCTATTCTATTCTGTTCTATTCTATGTAATTTCTAAGGTTTAGATCACAGCGTACTGTTGGAATGTTAATTTCAAGTCCTAGAGAATAAATTTGGTTCAGACAAATTTTCGAATGGTTCTTCTTCAATTAACACTTTCACAAGGGCGCAACATAATCTGTTTGTATTTCTTCATCAACCTTATATTGCTAACTTTTTTCCTTTTTTTGCTAAATGACACTGAAATCAAAATAAAAACAAACGGGTGTTATAATCCTAAACTGTCAGATGAATGTCGTGGAGATTAGGTATAAAGAGGCATTAAATAGAAATACTACACAATAGTCGAGCAAATGTACTTTTAGGTACTTCCCAGGGCTGGAAATACAAACTTAACATTATTTTACCTGAAAATTGCATAACACAGGCTGCCAATGTATTCCTGACTCATCATTTTCATAAAACGATACTGAAACTAAAAGAAAAACAAAACAAAACAGTCCAATGAAACTGAGCAACAAAATCTGTGTCAATGACAAGCAGCTTTTTATTTTTCCTGTTGCAGAACATGTGAATCTGCTGTACAGTTTTTCATAAATTATTTTTGACTGCAGAGAAGCAGGACACATGCTGCAGATCCTGAAAGAACCTTCCAGTCTTCAAATAAAAAGAAAGCATTGTAATAAATATGAAACAGCAAATTCATTAACATCACAACTCTGAGTGTTTCAGCATGGCAGCCCTCTCCTCCCTCCTCGGTAGAGGAATATTTCCTGTGGCAAGAAAACAAATACTACTTAGAAATACTGCATTTACAAACAAAATGTAATGATTACTAATCTATCAAAGATGTACAATCATCAAATCTACTTGGTTTTCTTACCTGGTGGTGCCACAAAATATTCTTCAACTGTTTTTTTTGAGAGCTGAAGCAGTTCTTCAGCACAGTCACCTTCCTTCACTGTGTCGCCCCTCAAGTATAAAGCCCTGAATGTGCATGGATAAAACAGAACCACATAAAAACGTAGGCTTTGCAAAAGTTGTAAACTGAGATGCTCATGTAACAGGNGAACGCCTGCCAACTAAAATATTCTCTATGGACAAGAGTAGTCTAATAAACAAATTCGTCATTTCCAACTTCGATGAACAGGATGCCAGAAATAAACGGCATTCCAGCTTGTTTCATGACGCAACGCCCTACAAACAGAAATATCTCCCCTCAAACACTCAGATTCACTATATACACGTTCGATATATAAAGCAAATATGAGCATCCAAGTCTTATTTTAGACTCCATTAACATGTTCTTTTATAAGTTAAGGACTCACCGTGCAGACGGTTAAAAAGCAAGCCGTTACTCTGGGTGATGACTCAGCTCTCCCGCGGGCATGTACTTAGCCTTGACTGTGTAGCAAACTAGCTAGCGAGCGACTGGTAGCCATTAGCCAGGACGTGCTTGCAGGCAAATGTTTAATTCCAAAGGTTTTGTTTTTTGTTTTTTTGCTCCTGTCACATCGGAAGCATTTGCAATCTATCTGAACGCCTGCCAACTAAAATATCCGCTACGGACAATAGTAGTCCAATAAACAAATTCGTCATTTCAAACTTCGATTAACATGATGGATTAGCAAAAGACATGGTGTAGTCATATTCGCACAGCTCTGTCAATGTGCTCATTTTATTCCATTTTTTTCCAGAGGAAAAACTGACAGTTATTCCATTTTATCGATAGAGACACAAAAGCACTTTTAAAGGATAACTTACCACCTCGCAGGGAGCAGGATGTCTGTTCATCTGCCCTGGTCTGCTTTGTACTAACCTGTGTTAAATTACAGCTAGCTGTCCCTCCGCAGCTGGAAGTAGTCCACTGTCGTCGTCTCTATTGTTGCATCAGTAATTACGTTGTGGTTGGAATGCTACGGTTTACAGCTTTATTTTTGACTAACCCCAAAAGAGAGACGTGTCATTGGCACCTTTCATAACTGGAGTTACAAGGTGCTTAAGAAAACAGTAAAAAGCAGCAATAAAACATAAAGAAAGACAATAAAGCATCAGTAGGAGTAACTTTATTGCAAAGTTACACAAAAGGAATGTACTGCCTTTCCAAATGTTAATTAAAAAGCTCATTTGTCTTCTTTGACAATAAATAAAAGCATGTACACCATAATTCCAGTATAATAACTGTGTCAGGTGTCCTCAGCCTCCTCTCAGGCGCATAGTCATGTCGATGGTGCTCATTTCCCGGACCTTGTAGTCCGCCAGAGTCCCCTCCATCATCTCCCGGCCCTGGTGGATGAGTCTCTGCTGGCTCACAGGAACTCCCTCTCTGTGCTGCACTCTGGTCTTGAAGGCGGACACAGCCTCGTCGGGTTTGACATCGTAGGTGTGCAGCTG
>NW_007577808.1:615074-682774 GCF_000690725.1 Stegastes partitus
GTGATAGACTGGTGACCTGTCCAGGGTGTCCCCTGCCTTCGCCCTAAGTCGGCTCGGATAGACTCCAGCCCTCCCGCGACCCTAGTGAGGATTAAGCGGTATATAGATAATGGATGGATGGATTTTATTTTATTGTTATTATTTTGATTGTTATAATCGCACAAAATCTGGTCTGACCCTCAGTTATTGTGTGGAACCTTCACTGGGGGGTCCCAGTACCCCACATATGCTTTTGGCTGTCCACCCTGTCTTATAAATGGGTTTTTCCCTCCTTACCTCTCCCCTTTTGTTCATGTATTCTGTGGGAGAGGTAGGCGAGACTGTGCCGCTGTAGTCTGTGTGTTCTAATTTACTTAATTCCACCTATAAGTTTACTTTCCCAGTTCTAATATGTTTGTGTATTATTTCATTTCTGTAGGGGTACAAGTCTTGGGAACTGACAGCGGATTTGGGGTGTTTTTTTGTCGTCTGTTAAGTTGAAATAAACAGAGATCTCCTCCAAAAAGATCCATGCTTCGGCTGACAGCAGTAGAGAATCCACTGGTTACTCTCATTTTGTGTACCAGCTGTAATTAGTCCCATTATTAAATTTTTGTTTAAGAATAATAGTCATGCAAATAACTGTGATGAACGATTTTCTTGTCTTTTTCTGTTCACATTCATTAGTTTTAGATTTATGGTATTAACATCACTGTCCACTACCGTTATGCTGAAGTTTTTCTTGACGGCCTCCTTTGTTTATCTGGCTTTAGATGAAAGTATGTACAGCAACTAAATTAAGTGTCTTAATGTCAGTAGATGCTGACTGAAATGCAGTGGCTCAAATATTACAAGTTAAGTGCCTCAGGATGAACAGTTTGTACTAATAAACCAAGCAGAGGCAGGGCCGCTACAACACGGTGAAATGAAAATGAACCTTTTTGTCAGTTTCAATCCAGATGTTTTTATACAAGTGAACAAACGACTCTAACATTATGTAAAATGAGGGCGTCAACAGGCCTCTCTGTGGTGAAAGGTCCCATGTAACTGAGCCTTTTTCACTGCCTGTGCCGTACCTGTCCTCCAGAACTGAATCCATCGGTTCAACCCCTGTCGTGTCAACAACATGAAGCTGATCTGCAAACCGTATGGCTTTCTCCAAACACTCCAGCCCCTGCTTGGTGCGGAAGTCAACCAAGGCCAGTCTCTCCAGTTTGTCCACCAGGTCTGCAGGGATCTGGGCAGGCTGTAATATCAAAGGTGCATCACTTAGACATGCATGTGCGACAGAATGCCTTGTGTGGTCCTTCACTTTCATACAGTTTTCATCCAGCCTCTGATATAACAACAGCATTACAGAATTCCTAAAATTCAATTTGTTTTTTGGTTTTGGACATTCTGTGGCCTCATCTTGCCACCTGTATGACATACTTCTGGAGGCGTCCCAGGACACATATCAGGTTGTAAACAGTCTCTCAGTGTATAATAACAGAGTAGTCTATTTGTTATAACGTTTCATGTAATCCAGTGCCACTCCTATCAAATACTCTCTGGAGATGCCACCATATCTAACAAGACATCCAGGTATTAGGACACTGTGTTTCTATCCAGCCAGCTCTGAGGATGTTACCGGGGGAAGCTGGTCCTCTGGTACTGCCTCCCATGTTGGCTGCTGTGGTACCTGCAGGAGACAAACTCAGGTCACCTCAGTGAGCTGTACCGGCTCCTGATACATCAGACACCAATATATTTAACTTACCTTCGGGTGATGTGGTTGTGAGCTGTACAGACGCCTTACATTAAGAATGCAGCAGCTCCTCCTGTGAAACTTCTTCTCCACGTTTGTTGCTGAATGTCCGTCATTTGATAACAGTTTACATGTGGACCGAATGATCTTCGGTGACACACCACAGGAGGTGCGTGAGACAGCGAGGCTAAACGCAGACATTCCCAACACAGTTAAATAGCCAGCTATGATAAAGGTGTAGAAAAAGAGTCACATTTTGTGAGTCTTCTCGCTCCCGGAAGGTCAGCTCAGGGCTAAACTAGCATCACACGGCTAACAGGAGTTAGCTCAGAGGAGGAGCAAGAGGCTCAACCGTAACGCACTTCCGTGTTCGCTCATCTCCAGACAGACAACGAACTAATTCGCTTTATTTAAAATACATTCACATTATTTTAAAGTGTAATGCACATTGTTACATATTTTAACATTTTAAGCAGCAAGTGGGGAAGTCTGACATATTTGAAAGACGCTATTAATGTTGTAAAAACGTGATATTGTAGACTGCTGCCTTTGGCGCAGGCGCACTGCCGTTAATAACGCACCAACTTTTTTTTGCTAACGGTAGCCTAATTAGCCGGCTTAAAGTAGCGCTATATGTAGCAACGTGAAAATCAGGCTGCATGAATTCATAACGTGATTTTCATAGCTGATAACGACTCAACATGATTTCTGAGAGCCCGGATAGCTCAGTCGGTAGAGCATCAGACTTTTAATCTGAGGGTCCAGGGTTCAAGTCCCTGTTCGGGCGAACGCTGTTTTGATGTCGGACCCACTAGCAGCGCTTCACACATTAGCTTATTATTATTAGCTAAATGCTAACCACAACAAGAGTGATCTTGATGACACCGTAACATCTTTGTTTGGCTTGTTAGCATAAGAGTTGACACCAAACACCGACTACAGCTGACTCTAATACTAGTGTCATTAGTAGAACTCCAGCCAAAGCAGCCTGATCTGATGATGGCGCTAACTACATGCAAAATGGAGGATGTCTATAGTTAATACAGTTCATGTTGACTTGAATGTTTGCACCAAATCTAGACACAGTAACTTAGTCCTAGATAGATTTCCTAATTAAAGTGAATTGATTTGAAAGGGTGCCACACCTGTAAAGAGGCTACTTCCCCAAACAGAAGACACAACAAAGGACAGAAAAATGAAATCTAACTACATGGATGTGGACTCAGCAGGGATAATGTGAGAGAGGCTGAACAACAGGATGATAGATAATTAAAAATAACACAGACAGCCTTCCTGAACTGTATTTCACTTTGTTTTGAATGGTCATACCTGATGCCTGAATTATGTGTTTTGTTTTATATAATTACGCACATTTGATGCAGAGAGAAAAAAAACACAAATTGGTGCTTAAAGTTCATCAGAAAACACAAAACAAAGTGTTTGATGGTTGAAGTTTCCTGTTGGAGGAATGAAATCTGAAGACACTCCATCCAAAACCACAAATGTCTGCCTCATGAATTCTAGAAAAGTCCAGGAATGTATATAATGTCATGGCAGTTCATCATGAGCAAAGTGGTAGCTCAACAGTACTTCACATAAAAAATCTATTAAAAGTGGTGAACTAGTTTGCAGCTTCTCTAAAACTAATTCATGCACTGATATCTAACTTTTGATCGTGAGCCTCACAGCCTGAATAAATGAAATAAAACACACAACACAATACGTTTTGGAAAAATAATGATTCCATTTTTATTTTTTATTATAAGAACATATACCATTTAATATATTTAATATATATTTATATGAACTATTAGTATAGAATTTGATTGTTTTACAATACACATTTAGAACTGGCCACAAAATAAAAATATCAGCTTTACAAACAAAGCGGCATCCCAATGAGAAAATGGATGAATGAATGAATGAATGAATGAATAAATAAATAAATAAATACTTTGGCATGTAAATGTCACAATAAATTAAAACTTTTTTTGTTTTGTTTTGTTTCGTTTCAACAGCATTCACAAAGTAAACACCAATATTAAATGCAACTGATCTTACCACAGTCATGGAACAACACTTGAAGGACAACTGACTGTTAGTTTTTAGGATGATGAGTGACGAGAGTGTTGAGGATAAAAAGCATCTCGCGTGTTCTCACAAACCCCAAATCTGCCTAAAACATCAAAACAGCTCGCCTCAAAAAATGCGTAATTTGCAATTAATTTGGAGAATTGGTCAAACCGAACATTTCATTTCCGTCTCTCTGCTTAAAACACACGTTAAAGAATCTGAATCAACTTTCCATCTGGTCACGTCCCCCTTTTTTCATAGTCGAGCAGAAATGAACATCTGATTCAAGAAACGGGCACCAGACAACACAAGACGATACAAAAATCAAGGTGAGTACTCTGCACAATTTACAAAATATACAATGGTTCACTGGATAATGAAAAATAACTGAGGAGGATTATCAAATCAGGCTTGTTTCTTCATACAAATCTCTGCGCAGACATCCATAAGTCACTTAAATATCAGATTATGGTTATACGAGTGTTAACATAATTCAGTTCTCATAATTTAAACACGTTTTGCTCTCGGTACACTACAGTTCACACGTAACAAATAAAGACATACTATTCGGCAGACGAGGCAGTTCAAGAACATCAAAAACACTGTTGGATGCTAAATCAATGACATGGCGCTGAAAAAGCTAAATCATTCTGTGTGTTAAACATAAGTGGACTTTGGGCTACATTTTGGGCTACCAGCCAGCGCTCTGAATCGTGGAAATTAATTAGTTTTCAGGGTGTAAAGAATATTAAAAATCTGCAGACATTCTTTCTTTCATTACGGGAATACGAGGATAACGTGCTGATATAGTTCTCTTCTTATCTTGTAGGCTATTAAAATAATTAATATAAACTATTATCACAATGTATTTTTCTCATAAATATAGTCTCTGGTTGAGTTCAGCTCTGCATTTTGGTTTGAAAGGCGCAACTAAAGCCATCTTTATCTCAAAATATTAAGTGCACTCGGATTGAGGGATTTCTGAGGAGAAAAAAAAACATATTTAGAAATGAAAGAAACAGTTTTTCAGTTACATTTGTTTTTCACTTAAACATACCGACAAACATCAAGCATAATATTCTCACACACCTGCTGACTACACAGATAACATAGTGGATACAGTCGATAAGGCTCATAGCAGCAAACTGTGATTGTAAAGGCTTCGTGTCGTGTGTGTGTGTTTCTGTGTTCGCTCGTGCGTCTTCGCTCTGGTGCTGCTACAGCCGCTCACACTTTTAGTTGGAAGGAAAAAAAGAAGACAACAATCACTTGTTCTCTATCAGCATCTGCACTTTGCACACCAGATCTCTGGCCAGAGTCAGAATCTGCTTGATGTTGTGGTGCTCGGCCATTTCTGAAAGACAAGTAAAAACAAAACATTGAAGGTTAATCTTTCCACTAGTGCAAGAATGACAGACAGAAAGCAGAATGTGTTTTCTTAAATGTGTGGGACGCTTCTTAAACCTGCTGATGGCAGCAAGTAGCCAGGCATTGTATTTATTTGCTGTCATTTATTGTTCTATTTATTATTTATTCTCTCCATGGCGACCTGTGTGTTTGCAGCTTTTGTCCTTACAGGTCTATTGATTGTCACTGACAGAGTGCCTGAATGTCTATGTTTGTGATTGTTGTTTTTTTATGGTACCCGTCTGGTAATCCTTCGGGGATAAATAAAGTTGTCTGAGACTCTTGAACAGAGGAGCCTGACTGAGCTGATGGCCCTACCACTCTGTAAATATCTGCTGTATGTGGAAAAACTTCAAATACTTATCGTTCATTTGAGCTTGCCCGAGTTTTCATTCTCATATTTAGCTTTGTGTTTAGTTTTAGCTCAGCGACAGAGATCAAGTCATGTTGTAATTAAAAGTTTCGTGGATGCGACGAATCACTCTAAGGTCACGTTGGCAAACCAGTTATATCAGTGAGCGACTGTGAATAAATGCACCACACAGCTGATAATCAAATCAAAAGCTCCTTAATTTAAAGCAGACAAGGGTGCATGCTCCAACACTTCAGAGCCCTGAGCTGTTTTTGGAAATTTCCACCTGAAAAATCATCAGGAACAGCTGCAGAACTGTGAGGACAAACTGAGCGGCCTTGGCCTCGACAGATAAGAGACATCGGAGGGGAATTTTCAAATACAATAAGTCTCATTATTCTTATCACCAGCCAGCGTGAGAGAGTTGAAAAACTCCAGCAAAAACTGACATTTTCCCTTCCGTCTAATCAAAAATGTAGAAGCAGAGAGTAAATAAACGAGTTGTTGACAAGAAGTCTCAACTGCAACTCTGCCAAACAGAAATGAAGCGATTCACACGTTGATTTTACTCATAGTAGTGCTGTACAGCGTCTTCAGTGAATGTGTTACAACCTTAAAAAAAAAAAAAAAAAAGGTGCCGATTGTGTGTTTTGGCAACAGATGGTCTCGGTAGACGGACCTCCAGGGTGGAAGAGGTAAATAAATTCACAAAGCTGTTCACACAAACACTCTTTGCTCCTACATGAACTTCAACAAGCACAGGAGAGCTTATTGAACAGGTTAAAACTGGCAGTGAATCAGTCATTAATATATTTGTTATATATTTGCTTTTTTTGTAATAACACTTCCACCCACTGTTAGTCTTCACATGTAGTTTATTTAAATCGTAATATGTATGTGATCTGTTAAATTGGGCTGCTGCTTGTCCTGGCCAGAAGGCTTTTGTAAAAGAGATTCCTAATCTCAGCGAGACTTTTATGAGTTAAATAAAGATTAAATAAAAATAAAATAAGCCATTTCATAATCAGTAATGCTTGCTTGACACTGTTTTACACTCCAGGTCACTGTGGTTATACGAGGTGTGTCAGAAAAGTTTCAGGACTGGTGTCACAAAAGACATAAGAGTTCATTTGCAAAAACAGATAACTACACTTTTGTACACTTTGAGAAAACTTTTTTGTTGTTGTTGTTTGCTTGAGATAATATCAATCAAACTGAAGTTGAGCGGATTTGACTCAGTAGAAATGACAAAAATAGAGATAACTTGAGTTTGATTGATATTGTCTCAGATAGACGATGGAAAAGTGGGTTTTCTGAAGGTTTGTGAAGCTGGAGTTATCTGTTTTTGCAAATGAACTCTTCATATTTCAAATCCAAACTACAAGTTTTCCCCTTTGAAGTAATCCCCCTGGAGTCTAACCCACTTTCCCAGCCTTCTCTGCCACGCCACCATGCACTCCTGGAAAGATTCTTCAATGATCCTCCTCAGCTCCGTTGTCACAGCCATCTTGATGTCATCCACATGTTCAAAACGGGTCCCCTGGATGACCCCTTTGAGCTTGAGGAAGAGGGAAAAATCCCACAGAGCCAGGTGGGGCGAGTAGGGAGGTTGCTCCAGCACAGTGATGTTCTTCTCAGCCAGGAACTGTGGGATGCTCAGGGCATTGTGAGCAGGAACGTTGTCATGTATCCACAACTTGTCCTGCCACATCTCTCGCCTCTTCTGAATTGAACGAAGCAAACAGGATCTCTTTGTAGACGTGCTGGTTGATTGTCTGAAGGGGAAAACTGGTAGTTTGTAGTTTGGGTTTGAAATATATCTTATGTGACACCAGTCCTGGAAATTTTCTGACACACCTCGTATGTTATTGCTCTTCCATAAAGTTGCAGCCTTGTTCCCGAACTCTGAAGATTCATCTCAGAGGCTCCTCAATGAACACAACTTCCAGCAGGACAACAAGGTGGTGTTTGTGGAAAAGGCACCACCACTGTAATCCTGAGGCCAAGGAAACCTAACCCATGAACATCCCTCCCTACTGGAACCAAAAGCCTCTGTACTCCTTCAGGTCTGCAGCAGCAAGAGGAAAAGAAGCCATAACCAGCATCTCTCCTTGCCAGCGTTCCAACAGGAAAGTTGTGGCACATCTTGTTCTTGGTCTCAAAAAACATTGATAAGAAGATAAGCGTCCTTCAGATGACACTTTAGTTTGCAGTATGTGTTGTTTGTTGCTGTGTCACAGTAGTAAATAAGAACATCATTTTCTAGTTACCTCTTCAAACAACCAACAAATCGGTTGCTGTTTAAACTCCAAGTGACAGTGACAGGACAAATCTGCACTCTGGCGCTCACCAGTTTGAGTGAAATTACTCTCCTCTGAACAGAAAAGAGCAAAAAACCTCAGACTGAATGATTATGTAAAATAAGCCAGTGTGATTTTTTTTTTTCAGATTTGGCTACCAAAGTTGGGACAAATCCAGGCTGCAAAATCGTTCTTTTTTATTTTTTAAATTACTAAATTGGTGTAGCGGAAGTTACAGAATCGTGGCTTCGTATGAGTCAAGCTCTTAACATGCTGGATAATCTCCAGAATGTAGCTTCTTTGTCAGATTCGTGCCTCACATCTTTCAGCTGTGTGTTTTTGTACGACAGGGTTTTCATTATAGGGTTGTAGACTCCAAGCCAAGACAACCCTGATGGTGTCATTTTTTGTTAATTTTTCAGAAATGACAAAGTTCTTTTAGCCACCGATGACCTTGTATAACTGTATCGACAGGGTGCCATGACAACTAGACTCATTTCTGGTGTGTAAAATCGGTGGCTTTAGGATCTATAACACTGTGCACTTTTTACACTTTAGATAATTCAGTGTTTTATCCATTATTCACCCCCAACAATGAGGCCTTTGATTGCTCCCAAATTCATCCTGGAGCATGACGACACCCCCAAACGTGCAGCCAAAGTAGAGAAATGGCTGTTTGTTCCTTACTTTACTGATCGACTAACAACTGCACATCCCTATTTACATGAACTCCAGCTGTATCATAGTGCGTTTTACCATTGAAGAACTTAATGATGTCGGTGAAATCCATGTTGTTCTCCAGGATGATGTCCCTGTACATCTCCACCAGAGCCAGAGCAATGAAGAGGACAAAGTGACTAGAGGAGACATACTTGGCTGCCCAGATGGTTTCCCAGACTGCAAACACGTCATCGTACACCAGCTCTGGAAGACAAAAGCGCACAAAGGAACGGAAGGTGATCAGGGAGGTGAATTCGTCGCGGCTATCAGCGGCGAGAGATAAGACAGAAAGGAGGTATCCGCTAAGGAGGCCGAGCAGATACGCTGAGAAAGTCATGTTAATTAATAGAAAACGGGCTGCGCAGTGGTTAAACCTTTAGCATAGTGAACTACAAAGCCTGATTCATGCCAATTATTTCATCAGCAACTCCCACAAACATTTCTCCAAAAACTCCCAAAACCCCTTCCAAGCCTTAATAAGTGCATGTGTGTTGTTAACAAGCTGCCAAGCGTTTTTTATCCACAAACAGGGCTTAAAGAGGAGCGAGTCTTCTCTTCCTCTAATTGGCACAAACACCGTAACGCTGTGCTGTGGCTTTACCTCGCTTGAAGTCGAGGAGAAACCAGCGGTAGCAGAAGTAGAAGTGGGTGTAGTCTCCGTTCTGGTGCATTAACTCAAACATCTCAGAATCCAGGATCTGTACCGAGAGGGGATCAGAGGAGATTCAGGAAAGAAAAAAAAACAATAATGAGACCAGCTGAGAGGGTAAAATGCAAAGTTGTAAGAAATGAAGGGATTTAGCTGTCCCTGACCGCTACAGTAGGTGTAAAAGGTTTTACTGTATCACCTGGATTAGAGAGCGCATGTTGGCGAAGTGAGTGTCCATAGCTCCTCCGTGTGGAAAGTTTTGATTCATTCTCTTCATGAGTTCGGTGAAACAGCTGAAAGCCAAGGCCTCTGAAAGGAGGAGAGACAGAGGCAGCTGGAGTGAGAAAGCGAGTGGGCAAACTCTCCGCTGTTGTTGCATCAATAACTGTAAAAAATACACCAAATGTCAGAGAAGACGGAAAACAAACAGCGCGTTGACTCACCATCATCCAGAATGACGAGAAGCGGAGCCAGCAGGTCGCACATTCCCTGTACATAACCGATGTCAAGGTGCCTCCAGATATAGCTGTGAATACACAAACAAGACAAGCGAACTTAACTCCACTTGGCTGTTTCTCTCTATGAGTCATACGCTGCTGTCCAGATTGATTTAGAAGGTATTTCTACATTTTGATTCAACACCCAAGCCACGGTTTTCAATAAAATACTCACTACTTACGGAGGCAAGTGGTTTTACTATTCACTATTAGGCTTTTTGAAATTGTAAAACTAGATCCGAGGTGGGTGTCGAGGATGACGGGGCGCTTGGGAGGAAAATGTAGACAGCTTGATTTAATATAAGCTGCAGGAAAAAAAATACAGTCTAAGGATGAGACTGGCTTTTTTTTTTTTTTTTTAACAAACTCTTCTTGTTATCAATAAATGCCATGAAAAGACCAACAAAAGTGTGTTAAATGTGTAAATCTGTTAATACTGCAAACCTGCCTGAATATCTAAAAACATGATCATGACTTTATTGTTTCAGTTTTTAGAGAAGATTGTTGAAATAGGAGTCGACAGCACGATGGATGAGTGAATGAGCATTTTTATGTACATGTCATAAATCCGCTGCAGCCTGCGTGGGCGTCATCTGAGCGCTCAGGCTTTTCACAGTCCAAAGACATGCAGCAGGTTAATTGGCGACTTTGAATCGGCCGTAGGTGTGAGCGCGAACATGCACGTTTGTCTGGTTCTTTGTGTCAGAAATGCAGCGTTCAGGCCCTGAGTCTCGCCTATTGTCAGCTGAGATGAGCTCCTGCACACGTACAGAGGACAAAGCGGTGTATAGAGAATCACAGGATAGACGGATGGTTGATGTGATACATTTTCATCTGAATGAATTAAACCAGGGCTGCAGGGTGGCGCAGTTGGTTAGCACTGTTGTCTCGCAGCAAGAAGGTTGCTGGTTCGCGTCCCGGGGCATCTTTCTGTGTGGAGTTTGCATGTTCTCCTCGTGCAGCGTGGGCTCTCTCCGGGTTCTCCGGCTTCCTCCCACACAGTTCAAAAACATGCTGAGGTTAACTGGTGATTCTAAATTGTCCATAGGTGTGAATGTGAGTGTGCTTGGTTGTCTGTCTCTAAGTGTAGCCCTGTGATAGACTGGTGACCTGTCCAGGTGTCCCCTGCCTTCGCCCTAAGTGAGTTGGGATAGACTCCAGCCCCCCATGACCCTAGTGGGGATTAAGCGGTGTATAGATAATGGATGGATGGATGAATTAAACCAAAGTACTTTGAAATCAATCATGGTGTGCACTGAGAAGGTGCATGAGTGCAATAATTTTGGCCAAATCTGTAAAACAAAACAGCTTTACTGCAGAACTTGTAGGTGTTTGCTCGTAATAATTTTAACTGTGTGTAAAAACAGTGTTTCTCTGCAAAACATAGAAGGAAAATGTTTGTCAATGTATGAGGATATTTGATTTTATTTACAGTTTGTGTTTGCCAGCTATTGCTGCCCATCATTTAACTGTTTTTTTTTACACATTTTTTTTATAGTGCATGCTCACAAGACAATGCCTTTAGAATGAGAAGAAAATTAAAAAAGGAAGCTCATAAATGGTACTCATAGGCACACACTATGGAAGATAAGATGTGAACAAATTAAACATATAACGCTCTGTTGCCGGCGCGGAGGCATAATTAGAATAATCTACAGCGCCTATGTTTTTAGTAATGAAGCAACATGTGACCCAGTGTATCAGAGTGACTCCCTGATGGGTTTTAAATAGTTTATGGGCATCAGAGGAGCTCTGTGGAAGAAGAAGAAGAATAAAATATACCAGGATTTAGCTACTCGTTAATGATCGCTGGTTTTGGTCTCGAATAAATGGATCATTTATTTGATTTATAGTGAAAAGTAATGCGGTGAGACGGGGAGTGGGAACGTTATGATCCAAACAAGAAACAGCACATTTTCATTTCTGAAAATAACCAGCAATTTTCTGTAAATATGAAGATTGTGTCATTATGTCCCTGCTGCTGCTGCTAGTGTTTTACCTGCACATGATGTTGCGCAGTTTCTCCAGGTTGGCAGGAGTGAAGTACCAGTAGTTCCTGTCGCAGCGCTGCACGTCCTTTTCAATGCGGTGCAGATTCAGTGTGTACAAGTCCAAAAGCTCTTGCTGTAACAAATAAAATGACGGTAATTAAAACAAACTCAGGAGAAAGTTGACTTTGCAGAGCACGAATAAATAAGTGTGCTTACAGTGAAGGTACCGCCGGCCGACTCTTGAGAGGTCACTTCGTTCTTCGTGGTTTCAGCCAGAGAGTCGAAGGCAGGGTACAGACTCTCCATCTCTGGCTCCGACAGGATGGACTCGGTGCCCTCTGGACTCAGCTTTCCCTGCTCCTCCTCCTGCCTGAGCTCCACGCGAGGGGCCGAATCATCAGAGGAAGACGAGGTTTCACAGTGTCCCTTCCTGCTGCTCCAAGGCACCATGGAAACTTTGGCTTTGGGGATCTCCTCCATCTCTATGGCCGAGGGAGACTCGTCGGACTCGGTCATGACCTGAGGCTCGTCTTTCTGGGAGGCACAGTAGACTTCTCTTCCTCTCGACATCCTGGTGTCTGACGAGAGAAAGAGATTCTTTTCCATTTCAGGAGGACCGGAAACTTTGAATATTTTCCCTTCTGTCAGTAAGACCGCTTTACTCGTCTTTGATTCGTCCATTTTATTCATCTCTTCCAGCTTTGGCGCTTCCTCACTGCTCGCTTCCACTTCTGCTTGTTGTTCAGTGAGTTCTGCTTTGAGTTGTGTTGCGTCTGTCGGTGCTGTCACAGTATCCACCTCAGACTCTTCTTTTGCTGTTTCCAATGACTCTGCCGTAATAGCTTCTAACTTCTCAGTGTTTTCTTGAGTTTCAGGCTGCAAACTGGTCTCTTTGTTGTCTGTGTTATCATCAGTCTTACTGTTTTCCGCCTCGCCTGCTTTCTCCTCCTCCTCTTTGCCCTTCTCTTGATCTTTCTCCTGGCTGTCCATTTCCTCCGTCGGCCCTTCACTCGCTCCTCCTGCAGGTTTGACGGAGCTCTGCGATGCCTGAGGGACGCCTGCAGATCTGGGAGTCGTATCAGGTGCGGCGCTGTCCTCGGTGCTGAAGGATCCGTCCGACAGTCCAGATGTCACAGAGAAGTTGCGGGAAGAAGGATGCCCAGAGTCGGGAGAGCTCGTCCCGTTCTGCAGAGCTCCATTGGGCATCTTTGGCACCTGTTTGGCCTCTTCGCTTTTTGGCTCCGTTTCAATCTGGTCCACCTCCTCCACGGACTCGAACACCTGCAAGAACAAGCCAAAGGGAAGCAGACTACTCCAGGGGAAGGGATGGGAGGATGTGAAGAACTAGCAGGAGAGAGAGGAGCAGTGGTTCAAAATGTCCAGATCAAACCCATCACTTGAGTCAAACACTGAGAAATGTGACATAAAAGATCAGGATGTTAGCATTTTGAAAACTAACAGAAATACAGTTTAGTAGTTTTGGAGGAGTTTAGAGGTTTTGATACCTGTGTGCTGCTGCTGGAATCACTCTGCAGGCGAGCCAGACTCTGTCTGTCTGAGCTCTGGGAGGACTGGGACTGCAGAATAAAAAATATACATAACAACACTTGACAACATTTTTATTCTCACATTCTTGTTTGTTTCCTCATGTGCAACCCCTCACATTAAAGAGGATACATCAGTAAGGGGTCAAAATGAAAGCAGAAGGCACCAAGATATAGTAACAGTTCAGTCCTAATGCAGGGCAAGCGCCACAGAAACGACTAAAACTGGTGAAATTAACCTTTAATTACCTTTGCCATGACATTTGCTATGTATATTCCTCATTCCTAAGAAGAAATATCTCACATGCTGCAACCCTTAAACCACCATAAGCCCACAAAATAATCAGGCCTCATGTTCTGTCCTCCTCTCAGACTAGCTGAAGACTACACTCTGGCTTCAATGTGTAAAATCTGCTCATGCATGTGTTGCTGTTTCACCTCATTGCTCACAGTGGAATCATGATGGGTCATCTTCTGAATGGAACTGTCGATGCTCGCCCCAGACGAGCACTTTGCTAACGCCGCAGCGTGCTGCTCCTTCTCTCGCTGCCGGACAATCTCCTCGCATCCGAGCCACTCGTGCATGGTCTGTTGGTAGCTCACTCGGACCTGCTCGTCCACCTGGTGTGAAAGTGAAGGGTCAAAGGTCAGCGGTCAGGTGGAAAACGGTCCAGAGGCTACGTCATAATCGTGGAAACAACGAACCTCCTTCCTCTCGGCCTCTGACATTCCAAACTGGTAATGACCCAGCAGGAAAGGCCACACCTCTTTACGCAGCGACGGGTCCACGCCGCCGAAGTAGACCAGACGCAGCAGCTCCTGCTCCTTGTAGGCCTGGAGATACAAAACATGCCTGTGGTCAACTCAATGCTTGTGTTTTGTTCAGTCTTTATATTTTTACGGATTCATTTTAACACACAGAGCCTAAAAACCCTTCTGCAGGTTCAAAGACGTGTTAGTTTTAAGAACACCATTTATCTGATCCAGAAACTGTAAAAATAATCTTCAGATTTTCAAGTTTCTGAGGTGGTCATCTGTCATGTCAACAAAAACAAAGGACAGATTCTGTAACAAAACCTAAAAATTCTGAGGTGTGCAGCACAACCACCAAGCCATGATTTACACAGCTATGATCCTCTGTTACAAGAGAAAAAATGCTAAAAAAAAAAAAAAAAGGCTAGAGGCTGCCAGTGCTGTGGTGACTACCTCAGTCATGGTCAAATGTTGCACTCAAATTATGTATAAAAAACAAAGTGTGTTGACTAGGAATATTTGGCAATAAACAGTTTTTCATTCTCAAGCCAAGCTGTCCTTGACTGCAGGTAAATGTGTCCAGATAAACTGCAGATGTGGACTCTGGGATTGACAGGCCCATTAGTCACGCTTCCTGCACACTGGTGCGAGATTAATGGTGTGAAGCACATGATCAGCGGAGGATGAATATGGATGAGACGCGAGACTGACAGAGTGAAAAAAGAGACGCTGGGAGTGGACAACACACTGTCAGCGGTTAATAGTGTTGGGGCGACGTGACACCACAGATACGTACTGTGCAGTCCTGCAGGAACGTCTGCCACACGTCCGTGGTGAGCCCCTTGTAGGCGTCGCAGGGCGCGTCGGGCGCCACGATGGTGTGATTGACGAGAGCAGAGAGGTGTGTTCGCACAGTGGACAGGTGACGGCAGTATGCCAACCCTGGTTCACAACACACTGCATTATTTAATGCCTCTGCAGAGGCAAGTGATGGCTAAGCAGCACATTTACATAGGGAAGGTGAATAGATTTAAATACTGTGGTCTCTATTGTAAAGACCTCCTTTTCTTCACAGTCTTTGCTTTAATATTTTATACTTTATATTTATATTTATCTTTCCTTTCACGTCATTTTTTTTACTTGTGTATTGCTGCCACAGAGGATGGTTAGGGCTACAACAATATTTCACTGCTGTAACTCTGTCTTTTTAACATTGCTTTCACAGTGACAATAAAGACTGATTCTATTCTATTCTATTCTATTCTATTCTATTCTATTCTATTCTATTCTAGATTTAAACATTCATCTTTTCGCTGTAAACAGGAATGAATCACTTACAGCCATAAAATGCCCTGGAGATGATCTGATACTTCATGTTGTCACATAGCAGCTTCAGAGGAGCCCTGCAGGAAGACACAGCACAGATTATATCATATTTGTACAGAAAACACAACTATTCTGGTCTCTGTTGTTAAAAAAAAACTACCATCAGATCATCATTTAACTGGTTATCTAGTGCATGAGAAGTTCATCCTAAATGTATTATATACTGTTTAAGAGCATTCTAGTTGAACTGAGAAGTCCAGAGCTCAGACTAAGAGTCGGACAATTCAACTGGAACAACCACAGCGTAGGACCAACCAGACCTTTGACGAGGCGGCTTTTAGTGAACCTGAGAGCAGCTGGATGTGTAGAAATCTTTAAATGAAATCTTGAAGCCTATCTCTAAAAGTAGGGTTTATAGTCTTGACTTATTTTATTCATGTATTTCATTGTTTTGGTGTTGTTATGTTTATTCTATTTCTGTCTTTATGATCTTTTTTTTTATTTTGAGCTTTTTAAAAATTTATTTTATTACTTGATCACATTTCCATGCTTTGTCTTTTAATCTAATTTGATCTAGTTTTTCTTCTTTTATATTCTTGTTTTGTCTTTTTAACCTTTTTAGCTATTCCTTTTTGATTTAGCTTTATTTCACCTGTCTTCTTTTATCCGTTTATGGGTTTTCTCAGCAATCTGGTGAGCACGCTGAGCTGAATGACAGGCGCTATGCAAATAAAGTTTGACTGTACTGACGGATTGATTGATTGATGGATTGTTTGTAGTCAGATTTCTGACTTGGAAAGTCAAAAGAACGTCACTGACATTGACCTAATAATCCAAGCTGGCTGCTCAGTGAATAACAGCACTGAAAGCTGCAGTAATGTACAGTTTATCTGGAAACGAAGAAAATCAGTCGTACAGACAGCACCGTCCGACTTCAGTTGTTGCTTTAGTGTTTGTAGGCACAAAATACAGCATAATGTGATGTTATCAGCTGGTATTGCTCATAATAGCTGACCAAGGTTTTCTTGGAAGTGTGCATCTGAATTCTCTGAGTTGTTGCAATGCTAAATGGTCAGAGACGGTGTGAAGGGGAGACTCACAAATTAAGTAGTTCTGAATAGAAACTTATGGAGAATTCCGTAATGCCAAACATGGCTGACACAAGTTCTGCTCCCCCCTCTGACATCTGAACCAGGAAACATCCAGCAAATTTTATTTCGCAACAAGCACAGTGTTGTCAAACCGTGTGCATGCATAGTAGAAGTATAGCATGAAGGGAAATACTTTATTTTGGGACAAAGTCAGCAAACTCTGAATGTCTTTTTAATAAAACTACAGCTGTGGCTCTACCCGCAAACATTTAAACAGGAGCCTGATATTGTTAATCTGACATAACGGCCCAGGGTGCTACCGAGATGGATGCCGAGCTCTGACTTCTGCGGTAAATGAAACGCCGTATTTATTGTTGGCGTTGACCTTTAATCAAATGATAAACTATCGTTCTGCCATACAGAACAAATAGGCTAAGCAGCTTGCCTTTTTCTATAGCCTTCATCCGTGCTATCTGCATTGCTTATCACCTCATTCTACCAACACATTCTCATTCCAGCGAGGTAAATGTCACATAATTATCTGCTGTATAATTGCTAGGATCATGTATCTTTGTTCCATCCCTGGTTATCTCTGTATTGCTGAGGATGTCAGGTGAGTGGGTGTGTTTCTGCAGCCTCCAGCTGTACCCACTGTCACGATCTGACACGGCTCAGTCTAGCTCGGAGCGTGTTCATCTCTCACCTCTCGTGGTTGCACCCCTTGGGTGTCGCCCCGTCAGAGAAGCTCCCCTGAGAGCAGGAGGAACACGACGACTTCCTGAGAGTGGGATGCCACATCGTAGCTCCCTGATCCATCAGATCTGGAGGAGTCACTGCACACAAACAAAAACACACGTCGCTTTAGAGGCGTTCAAGAACGATTACATCTGCGCTTAGATGATTTAACCACAGCTGTAAACATTTTAGCATAAGCAGAATTACACTGATCGGTTGTGATCTGCTTAAAGCACTTCAGATTACAGTTTATTTGAGCTTGATTCCTGTTAGAGCAAAAACAAAGCACATAAACAAAAGCATTAATGCAATCTGGACATGATGCACAGTTTGAAAGCTTGAAGCCAACGTATTTAGTTACATTATTATACGGGAAAAGATCAGTCAAGCAAGAGTTCAGGAGCCATATTTGATCAATCCACACACACCGCCTGTTAAAAGGTTACCGCGTCGTGATTCGGTAAAAACAGTGTGACACAATGCGGCTTTATAACGCTGCACATCAATAAACGTTGCCAGAGGCGCAGGACAGGGCAGGAGGATATTAGATGCAAGGAATTAAAGCGAGGCAAGCTGACAGATGGACAGACGAGCCGAGGTGTGACAGTGTTACAGCTGCTTCCTGTGAATGAGGGGGATTCTTCAGGACAGCTGCACGACCTCCTGGGTACAACCAGAGTCCCTGCTTTGGAGGGGGACTGTCCGCTCCGGTGAAGGGAGAGGGAGGAAGTCAGATGGGTTACAGTCACTGCAACAAACAACGGGCGACATTTTCATCAAAATGCAACGATCTGGAGAAGCCTGTGGACGCTGCTCACGCTCATTTATTCCTCTGGAGGGGAAACTCACCAAACTCCGACTGACTGTTTGGGAAGAGTATGCGGAAGACGTAGTCTGTGGCCTCGTCCTCCTCCTTATCTGAGACCGAGTCTGAGGATCCAGATCCCTGAGGAACCCTCTTCCGCAGCTTGGGAAACACTTTCCCCTGCAATGAGAGAAAAAAAATTGTTATTAAACTAATGCCAGCGACAAAAATGTTCAACCGTTCAGCTCAGTTAAGCCATCCGAGGAATTAAAGTTGATGAGCGTGTGTATGATTAAGCCTATTAATAGTAGCTGAACATGCGTGGGTGGTTTTCATTATTCAGTTTAGCTGCAGATACAAAGCTGCTCAGGGTCTAACAAAAGCATCCATTCAATAAAGTAGACACTTTTTGTGTGGTGATGCGGAGAGAACAATTCATCAGTATTACTTCAGACAATACTGCAATGAGGCAGCGCATCTACTTCCAAACCTAAATGTCTTTTGTATTGATTTATTGATCCGTTGAGGTCCATTGAGCATTTTAGTGCTGTTTTCTGGAGGAATGGCAAATATGTGTATGTGTTGTGTTGTGGATCTGAAGCAAAGTAAGACCTCCTGCGCTGACCTTTCCCCTCTGGGACCAGAGCGGAGGGTCCAGCTGGCCGTGAGGAAGCAGGCCGTTCTCCAGGCAGGAGAGGAACTGGAGCAAATGGCCTCCTCTGGGGAAGCGAAGTGGAGGTCTTTGGATCCCATCCTGACTGACCAGCACCACCGTGCCCCCGCTGTCCACTGCAGGAGACGTACAAGAGATGATTCCTTTAATAACTTGTTCAATCGCTCGATCAGTACAGTGCTTGTAAAAATGTATTCACCACCGCTGGAAACTTTGCAACACTGACTCACGGTCTGATATAATACAGCTTCTTTGACAGATATTTACAAGACAAGACTCTTTAAAGACAAAGTGAAAGCAGATTTTTACAAAGTAATGTCAATCAATTAAAAAATGAAGAGTTCAAGTGCAAAAACAGATAACTCCATCGTCACAAACCTTCAGAAAACCTCTTTTCCATCGTCTATCTGAGACAATAACAATCAAACTTAAGTTATCTCTATTTTTGTCATTTCTACTGAGTCAAATCCACTCAACTTCAGTTTGATTGATATTATCTCAAGCAAACAACAAAAAATAAGTTTTCTGAAAATCTACAAAAATGGAGTTATCTGTTTTTGCAAATGAGCTCTTCATATATTAAATGTAAAAATAAGTGGCTGCATAAGTATTCACCACCTTCACGTCATATTTAGTAGATGTGACTTTGGCCACAGTTATTACATTAAGCCTACGTGGATGATCTCATTACACATCTGGACGCTGCAATTTTACCCCAATTTTACCACAGTTTCTCCCATCTCTGCTGCTGAAGCTTGTTACTCCTTCACAGAAGTCATAGGTGTCATGGTGGCCTCCCTTAAATTTTGTTGTATGTCAATACAATGACAATAAAGAACCTGAAGCTCACTAGTCTCTGTCTTCCACCATCACTCAGCGTTTGGTGACAGCTCGCTCCAGGCAGATGAACACGTGCCATATTTCTTTCATGTCTTAATGATCTATTTAACTCTGCTCCAAGGGATGTTCAGTGACTCGGAAATTTTCTTGTATTCATCCCCTGACTTTTTACAAATCTTTTCACAGAGCTGCTTGGAGCGTTATTTGGCTTTATGGTTTAGTTATAACCAGGAGTACTAATTCACCAGTGCCTGGTCCTTCCAGTTACAGTTGTCTTGATACTACAGTCACTTGAGACACATTTACGGCACTCAGATGATCTCCATTTCACTCATTGTGTTACTTCTGGCACCAGCTGGCCGCACCTGTGTTGAATTAGGTGAGTCTCTTTAAAGGCTGTGAACACTTGTAGTCAATTATTTTACATGTAAAAGTTCAATTACTTGACATCACTTTGTAGAAATGCCTTTAAGTAGGTTTTTGTTCTGACTTCTGGTCGAATTAAAAAACCACAACCAGAGGACCTGAGGGTTCCAGAGGTTTCATAGGATAAAAACTAATCTGATAAACAGGTAGGACCAAGACCATTAAGAGCTTTTTAAACCAATTAAAGGATCCTAAAATCTATTCTGCAACAGACAGGTGGCCAGTACAGAGACTTTAAAATTGGTTTTAATTTGCTTTCCTTCTGTTGTTAGAACACGCAGGCTGCTGAGGTTTTCTTTGTGGGGAGACCAGAGAAAACAGCATTTCAACAATCAATCCTGCAGGGACTAAATATGTGTAGCACTGTCTCTGTATCGCCTTGAAAGAGAAGCAATCGCAGTCTGGCAGTGTTCTTTAAATGATAAAATGCGTTCTCAGTTTCTAATATAAGATCTGTGTGAAATTTAAGTCAAAGATGATGCTTTGATTTTACTTGTTGACATGATTTAAACACCAGTGTTAACTTCAGCACTCCCTTGGCCCTCACACATCACAAGATATGATTGCATTCATGACATTTTTTTTCAAAACCTGTGCAGGTAATAAAATAAAAAGGCACTAACACCCTGCAAACACTGCAGCATAAAGCAAAGGTTTGTATGCACCCACCTTGCTGATGACAGTGCAAATAAACTATCTCCTCCAGAGGGATTGTCATGGCGTAGTCCCAGTACACACTGAAAGACATTAAATGAAGGAGACAGTCAGTAAAACCACGACTAAAACTATAGTCTCAGCGCACCGAGCGGATCACAGGCAAACAGTGAAAAACAAATCCATAGGCATTATTTACATGTTACCTGAATCAGAACCTCGAGGGCCATTCATTTTAGAGCTAACAAAACAAAATTGCTTAGAGTGCACACAAAGACAAGCAGGCACAGAACCTAATGCAGCAATCAATCTTTTTGATGAGAGAAACCATGCACAGGCACAGGAACATAACATGGTTTGCTAGTTTGAGAGATGTCTGACAGTGTCTCAGTCAATAAACCATCTGTTGGCTGCTGGTGTGCTGAAAAAAAAAAAAAGGGCCTCATCGGATTTGCAGCGTTTATTCAGCATATTGAGGCCCCGAGCCACACACACACTCAAACACGCTGCATTATTCAGTAACACCCGAGTATTACACGAGCAGCGCTGAGAAGAAGTAAGGACATAACGCAGTGCTTAGACGGCTTTGTGGGGGAACATTACATGTTAGCTATTCTCGGTATGAGCGGGATCACTAATTATCAAACACAGGCTTCGTAGACATAATCAGGATGCATTTGCAGATGGGTAATTTTGCACCTGCGCTCATAATCCAAGTCTCCAACAGAGCCGTTCATGAGCTGATTGGGCGTCCACTTCAGCGTCATGATGTCGGCGGTCTGGTGCAGAGAGAGGTAACCTGGGATAGCCTCCATGTCATCCCTCTGAAAACAAACACGAGTTTTCATTTAAAGCAAGAAACGAGGATTTGTTTGTATGTATGAGCCTGAAGCAGATTGCACTGATGCTGGAGAAGAAAAATGCCAAAGAAGGCTGCTAGCTATGTAATTACACTGATAACACACGAAGAAACAATTACACACAGAGCAAGCAGGTGAAGATCTGAGATATCTAAAGCTGAATGCATGTCATCTTTTGAGCATATAGCACAATTAGTTTATGGGAACATCTGACTGGAGTGCATGAAAACTATAGGGTGGCAACACAATATGTAGACTTCCAGTTAGTTCAGGGTTTTAAACAGTAGAGGAACATTCCAGAGATTTAAATGATATCATTCCTAGGGAGTATCATATCTATATATCGATACGTGCTGGTGAATAACCAGACAGTTACCGGCTGTACAAGCACGTTGTTCTTGCCAAACAGTAGCGTTGCCCTGTTGTTTTGATGCAGCGACTCCACATATTCCCGAGCTGATGGCGAGGGGGAAGGGCGTTCATCCATGCTGCTGCTGGAGTGCCGCTTCTGGATCTGCACAGCCCGGGACATGAAATACATCAAATCAGATAACAAAACTGATGACTAACATGCGCTCATTCATGTGCACCAGTGCAGCTCCTCTCGTTCCTGATGCCAAAGACCAGCCCGCCTCTGCTTGGGACGCACACACACACACAAACACACACACGACGGTAACGAGTATCGTGGTGTGTGAGATAGGCCGTGTTGACCTGGTTCACTGACAACATGACGACTGAACAAGTGTGAAGGTCTCCGATACGCTCTGTTCTTTCTCCCGGGACACACTGTGCTTCACTTAATGCAGTAATCTGAGCAGGTCCACCAGACAGACGGCAAGAACCTCAAAAGGCAGTGAAACATGATGAAAATATCAGAGTACTACATACACATTAGATACACTAAAAGGAGCGTGAGAGTAACTCTATATGGTCAGTTACTGTAACATCAGATGTCGTACTAACACAGAGCGCAGGCCGCTTGGTGGGAGAGTCCTGCCTGCAGTGACCACTGTGGATGCGATGTCTTTGCACCAACTCGTCAGCAGACGGATCTGTCCAGAAGTGGTCCGCCGTCTTCATCTTTGTGTACTCCAGAGCACAAGGTCCAACTGTCACGAGTAAAGCAGCACAATTAGATGATGCAGAAACAAGATCTATGGTTTTGTTAGAATATCTAAAATATTAAACATCACACTGAAAAATAGAGGGAAAGAGGGAATATACTGAAAACTGGCTTATAAACAGCCAAACCTGTTCTCACAGCGAGGTGGACTGTCTGTGGTGTACAGATACATATATGATACATATATATATATATATATACATCCGCTCTGCCTTTCTGTACTTTTAAGTACTTATTTATTTGATATACTACAATACATGTTTACATACACCTATGTATACATGTACTGCCTTTGGTGATTTTTGCATAACTGAATGGTGAATTCTTTATTGATTTTGTGAACTTCTCCAAATATCTCACATACTGGCAATACACACTTTAAGTACTGTAACTTCAGCACTTCAAACTCTAGTACTTATAATCATGCACTTTGTATTACTGATTGATTGATTGATTGTACTGTATTTGTGTATTTTAAAGCCTTGTGAGTTACATTTTTTAGTCTGTGACCCACCAAGGGACAACAGATGCAAACTAGCATTTATAATATGTACTTTTTTTACGTTTGTTCATTAATGTGCACTGTCCCTTTAAAAAAAACAAAAACAAAAGTGAATTATTTTAAAGATGTGCAATAATAGGTCTCTATCTTCTGATTCACCGTAAAACTAGAATTTTATGATAGACGAAGCCCGTAGTTCCCAAACTGTCTGCCTTCATTTGTTGAAAATCATGACTGCTGGTTACAGACAGTCTGGAGACAGTGGATAGTTCAAAGGGGGAGTTTTCCTTCCCAGATTTTTAAAATTCATCTCAGGGACCTTGAAGTTGCAAAATTGTTCAGAACGGAAAAAAAAAAAAAGCAGAAAAATGCGTTCCTGCTTTGGTATTCAGTTCATAATCCGTAGATTTAATTTGGTACTTCTAGAGTTGCCTGTTGCTGTTTCTGGCCTGACTCCAGTGAAAACAGCTGGTGGGAAGCCGGTGAGGGATCATGTCCTTGTTGCTGCCAAATGGACTTTGACTGGTTAACTTTTCTGTCTACTTCTGTCTCTGGTCAAGAGTAGAAGCTCGAAATAACAAAGACCGCATATACAGGGACCTTACTGGTAGTGCACATAGGAAGAAGAATAAAGCACCAAAGTACATCTCTGACATGTTGGTGCCCATATGAAGCATCTCGGGCTCTGAGAACCTCAGGGAGAGGTCTCCTGCTGGTACCCAGAGTCAGGACTAAACACGGTGAGGCTGCGTTCCAGTTTTATGCAGCTAAAATCTGGAACTGTCTATCAGAAGATATGAGACAGGCCTCAACTCTGACAATGTTCAAACCCAGGCTGAAAACAATTCTATTTAGTTGTGCATATGACAGCTGGAAGTATTATATCTGGACTCTTCTAATTAGTAATTACATTTATGTTTTTATGGATTGATTACATCTACTTCTTTGCTTTTAATATAATTAATTAATGATTATATTTATGTTTGTATGGATTGATTATATCTGCCTCTTTGCTTTTAATATAATTAATTAATGATTGTGTTTATGTTTTGTGGATTGACTTTATCTGTCTTCTTGTGTGAAGCACTTTGAATTGCCTCAGGTAAATTCAAACCTACAGTATATGAGACACATGATGTTAGACGACCACAGTAAATTAAAAAAACCTTTTAACGTCACATATTATTACCTAACAAAGACGCAAGGATAGGTCCGTCTACAGGGTCCATTAGAACAGCCTCTTTCTCGTAGTATTTACTGGAAGACAAGCGTGAAAAGGGAATTTTGAGGTTAAATAGAAGTCTTGTAACACAGTAGGACAAAGTGTTTTTTTGCCCTCCACACACCTGCTGTTCTCCACCAGGTAGAGAACTATCTTGTCCAGCACCTTCTCGAACAGAGCCGTCCTGATCCACAGGTTCTTCACCCCCTGTGGGTTGAGGCTGGGCAGTCGGGGCATCTTGCGAAGGCTGTCTTGACTTTGCAAGCTTTGACTTCGTCTGCAGAGGGGAAGAGTTTTGATTTTTCAGAAAAAGCACAAAACGTTTTAAAAAAATTCCATCAAGCGAAACCGTGTTTGCGTCACACTATTAGCATTAGTGATTCATGATTCAAAAAAAGCTTATCAGCATGAATTATTTAGAAGCTTTATATAATAAAATAAAAAAAATAAAAACACACAGCTCTTCAGACGGACAGACAGTCATTTGTGTTCAGTGCTTTTGCAGCAACAATCAAACAGGCTTTGATGAAAGCTTTGAAGTCTGCTGTGATGTGCGAGAATGAGCCGTGATGAATGCGTCTCTCACTTTGTCTCGATGATCTGCTCCAGCTCCTGGGCCTTCCTGCACAGCTCCTCAGCCGGGGCGAAGCTTTTCCCCACCTTCATGAAGAGCGCTGCTATCTTGTTGCTACGCAGAAAACCCGCCGCTCGTCGCTTCAGCCCGTGAAGAACACACGCCTCCACTGCAGCTGTATGGACACACAATAAAACATACTTTATTAGTACTACTACTTGGTAGCACTTCACTGATACTATACACCAGAACAACACAACAAGAAGTGACACAGGAATCCATAATAACTATAAAATCATGAAAAGTTAAAGAAAAGGCAGAAAATGCCTTTTGTGGCGCCAATGTTTTTTTTTTTTTGTATTTTGAGAACAAAATACACCTTTTCTTGCTGTTAAACACTGGTGTAATTGTAACTTAATTAGCACACGATAACAAATATTCAGTATTGTTTTTGGATCACTTAGGGGCTTTAAGAAAGATGTAAACACAACACTAGTTTATGAAGTTGTTGCATATGTTCTAATAACAGTTATGCATTTACACATCATGAAGAGGAAGAGCAGCTTTGGCATGTCATCTTTAGTTGTTTACCTCCTTCTTGCTTTGTTTTGTTCTCCACCAAACACTGAAAACATTATTCATATTTTAACAAAACTAATTTAGAAGCCATAAATCCAGAACAAGTATAATTAATGAATTAGAAACCAGTGAACCTTAAATTTTAACACTTGAAATCAACATTTTGTGCAAAAAAAAAGGCAATTTGGTGCACAATGTGGCACCTAACATCTCCCAAGAAGACATGTTTTTGTACACATAGCATATCATACAGCCACTTCAACAGAGTTTCAAGTTATTCCAACAAAATAATTTACCTTGTCTCTACACTGTTCTCAAAAGAGTCTTCAGTATGTACGTCAAAAACAAACAGCAGCAATACGTTTGAGCACAAAATGTGAGAATTCAAGAGTGTTTTCCTACATAATAAATTATGCTTGGTGCATCTCTAAACAACTATTTTATGCTCACATTCAAAGAATTTCAATACAAAATAAAACATGTGTCTTGTGTCGGGTAAAAAAAATGAAGCCATTATGCTACAATTTCAGAAAAAAAGTTTTATTTTTGCTTCCTAACGTGAGGACTGCGTATTTACTGAACATTTTCTCTGGTTTCTATCCATTTCCAATTAGTCCATGCCTTTAAATAATCTAGTCCAGTTCATCCACCAACTTAATGACATGTTGACACACTTGCGCAGTCGCTTGACTGCCGTGAAGAACAGACATCCGCCCAGCTTCCCTCTCAGGCCTACGTGGCAGCGCAGCCGAGAGCTGTGTTGACATTTGAGTTCTCTTTCAGGACTAATCCTGTGGCTCTGCTCACATGGGGTCAGGGGGAAGGCTGGGGTTGCCATGACAACCCCTGTTGATGGAGCGATCGAGCTCTGGGAGAGATGAGCAGAGGGAGGGGCAGCGACGACTCACCAGCATCATGATCTCTCTCTTTCCACCGTCCTCACTCCTTCAGGCACAGCTCCTCTCTTTCCTTCACTCCGTCGCTCTTCACTGAGCTTCTCGGCGTTCCTACAATCACCCTCCCCGAGGTTTCCCTTCAACGCCGGGCAATAAAAAGTGCCACCAGAGCCATCAACTTCCAGGATGTCTCCAACAACGTTTCTGCACATCTCTTTTCTTCTTCTCTGTTTTCATGCATTTTCTTTTTCTGACCTTATCTCTTTGATCATTAGAAGAGCAAGAAGCTAAATGTCAGAACAAAGCACTACATTAAAAGGTCTCCAAATATAGTTCATGCTCCTTAGCCTTTCATCATTTCGGCAAACTAGTCTGTGATGTCAAAAGTGCAAAGAAACACTTCCAAACCTTTATAGTTTTTGAAAGCTGCAGTTAATCTACCAAGCTACTAAGAAAGCTCCCAGTCGGCCACAGTCACTGCAGCTTAAAGTGCTCTGAAATGACCAGCAGCATACATACTGCTACATACAGTACGTCTCACACTTGGGAAATTTCTTTACCACCGTACAGCACATGTAAAATCATACACAAAAGAATCAATGATAGACACGGATTTTCCATCTCAACTTATTTACTAAATTCAACAGTTAAATGGAAGAAAATGAGCATCAAGCCCAGAGGATCGGTCCTTTGTACGGTCCCTTCTGGTGAAAACAGCTAACGCGGTAAATTGCCTCTAATCATCCTGTATCTGTGGCAACTGAGTGCATTAAGAGACTCTTGTCAGTGACACACAGCTGACCAACACTTCAGCGAGAAGCCACAGCCACCAACACGAGGCCTCAGTGTGGACGGTGTTGTAAATATCAGTCAAAAAGTGAACCACTGATCATATTATTATTTATCTACTCAGCGAACAGTTAAGACGGTCATGATTGAATTTGGGTTTTTTTTGTTTACGAGCGTGTGCTTTTACCGTCATCTAAGAAATCACATACTCTAAAAACTAAGGAATGTGATTTGCTGATCAGTTAATGTGGTTGAAGTAAACTGAAATCAGAACATTCAGGGTTACTACTGAGGGAGAAGGTGAGACACGTTTTCCAGATTTTGCCAACTGATGCATTTCAGTGGTGCTGTGACTCACCACAACCAATGAGTCTGAGCATCAAACTCTCTCTTCTGAGGGTACGGACATGTGTTAACGAGTGGAAGCTTTTTTGTTTTTAATTGCCGATCAATCTGTCAGTTATTTTTTAAGATGAATACATTTGCTGAGTTTCCCAGAGCTAAATATAGCATCTTGTTTTGTTGACAGCCCAAAAACATTAATTTTTACTGTCATAGAAGAGTAAAGAAAGCAGAAAACATTCACATTCAAGAAGCTAGAATGAGTGAGGTTTTTTTTTTTTAAAAATCACTCAAACTGATTAATAGATGACTAAAGTAGGTAATTAATCGTTGTTGGCAACTAATCAGTTAATTAGTTCAGCTCTGGAGATGAGTCACCACCACCAGGTTCTCACTAGTTCAATAATAGTCGAGCAATGAATGTAAGCTGTAAAGATTTGGTTCTTATCTTAATTAAATGAAACAGATGTTTATGGGTTATTAAACCGTGGATATTTGTTCATTCCTTTAATTTAAAGTGAAATTAAATCTGATCATTATGAACTTTATTTCACCGCTTCTGTGTCGTCGGTATATTTTTTCCACAGAACCACATCACAACATGAGAAGCACAGGTGAGTCCTTTTCATACACACACATTGTATTTTGCATCCTGGCTGACTGACATGGGTTAATTGGACACTTAATAGAGGTCAGCGCTTATTAAGGTTTTTAATTACACCAGTGCTTCTCCTGCGCCGACAAGTCGAAATGTCTACTGTAAAAAAATGTCCCCACTCCAAAACGGTCACCACGCATGTGTCAGAGCGTCTGCATTCTCACGCCAGCTTTGATTTCATAAATCCCAACTTTTCTGTGGAAATGAGCGTTTTTAAGTCCTGTGAATGCACAGTGGTTATCAACGAGCCGTATGTTGCTGTTAGCAAAACTGCAATGCCAATACACAAAATTTCAAAATGCTTGTTTGCGAATTGAAGTCAATGCTTTGTCTGTTGCTAACAGGCAAAAGAGGAAAGGACTTTTTCCTATGTTTTCTGAAGCTTAGGATACACTTGTGATGGCAAAGGACAAGACAAGTGATTCAAATCTATTCACTGCTGTCAAATTAATCAGAGATAAGCCTGTTAAGTTAAGAACCGTGTCTAACTCGTCATGATTGAAACACTGTGATAAGAACGAGGACTTTTTAAATGTGAAAACTGAAATAAATAATAAAATATAACACAGCGTACAATCTATCAATACAACTGGTTGTTTCATAAGCATTGTTGTCCTACTTGTCTTTGCGTTCACATACATTCCCTCCACAGCGTCTGCATCTCAGACTCTGCCTGGGCGGCTCAGTGGCCATGATGGTGGAAGCTAATTGCTCCCCCGGTGAGCCGGCTGAGCTCGTCTCCCATCCTCCACTCGCTCTCATCTCTGAACAGACCACAGCTGAAGGAGAACATGTAGTAACAAGAGCCACTATAGAAGAATCGCAGGAGGAGTCAGAGGGAGGAGGAGGAGGCTGATACAGAGACATGAGAGGGTCATCCTGAGCGGCTACGTGTCCACTGGGACGTATCATAATAATAGAGGAAAGGCTATTAGAAGATCCAGGAGATAATGTCCACGCTGCAGGCCAGGGAATCTGGTGAAAGTACAACATGAAAGCACTAAAGAAAGCACATCAAGCGCATCCAATTTCTGCAAAACTGACACTATAGGACTTTCGGTCACAATGTGAGAAAAATCTGAGCCCTGTGACAAATTATTTTCATAACCCTCCAAGAGAAAAATAAAATTACAAAAAGAGATTTGGGGTAAGCTGATTATTGGGAAGGATGTTCAACATCATTTACTTACGCTGGTTTAATAGGTTTTCAAGCTGTGCTACAAATTCCCTTCACACTATTAAATCCACATACTTGGACATCATGAGTTACTGATCCTGTTTAAAATGCACATACAACTGATTGTATATTCTGTATAATCTTTATTGCCGCTAGACATTGGGACAAGCTTTGGCCTTCGTCACATTATTTACTCTACTAAGCTAAATAATAATTCCTGTGAAATAATCATGTGTGTGTTAATGTGAAACCAATAAACATGGACCAGGTGGGTCACCGTGTTTTCGCCTGTTGTGATTCAGTGCGACTGAGTTTCAGCCAGTGTTGACATCTGTCGGCTTCTCTCCTTCCCCCTGTGCTCACATAATCTACATTTTAATACAGTCAAATTCATAATAAAGCTGCTCTCATGTAAATAATTTTCCTTTTCTTTTGCCAGACAACAGAAGGGATTTGAAAAGTGACTAAAATGCAGCCTGTGAAGACTGTTAACCAGCAGTCACTTCAGAGTCATTTTCTAAGCTGCTTCTCTGAATCACTAAACTACTCATTTTATGACCGCTAGCGTTGTCTCACAAGTTCATCAAACACATGCTTCAATGCGAACTGATCGCTCAGAGACAAAGTTAGAAGTGATAGAAAGCTTTAAACAGTCATTCACGTCTCTGCTACTCGCCGTGGTCCACTGATTTTTTTCAGAGAGGAGAGAGTTTCCTTCCTGACGGAGTCGCGGTCAGCAGAAGCTCAGCTGATTTTAAAGCTACAGAGACTAAAAAACGCTGCTCAGAACAGGACAAAAACCACAGTCCTACACAGTCACGGTGAATGAACTGTCTTTGCAGTAATTTTGAGCTGAAAAATGGAAAAACGCACTTTGGGGAGGTGTGTCATTGCTTTGCTGGAAAGGTGCATAACGTGACCTCTAAGACATCCGTCTACTCTTCTTACCTGCCTTCTATGTTTGTATTGTGACCTGGACAGGCTGCCTGTCTCACTAAAGTGGTGGTTCATGTCACTTTAGTGAGAATCTAGAGGCGTGATCCTTGATTTCAAAGAAAGGTGATGATGCAAATTAAGATGATGCTGATGATAACAGCAACGCGCACACTGTAGGGTTCAAATCCAAACTCAGCTCAAACAGCGTTCACTGATTTTTGCAAAAAAGAATCATAAAATGAGCATCACGTACCTTAAAACTACTAACACCAACTGCCCATCAGTTTTTAAATGTGTTAATTTTGATTTCGTTAATGTAAAAAGATTGAGAAGATTTGTACATCTTGTGTTTCAGTGTGGCTCAAAGACTCAAGTCACAAACAACCCTGAGACCATTTCTTCTAATTAAACCTTCCAAATATGCACGAGAGAGAGAAAGAGAGTGATTGATGACTGGGTCTGAGCATTTAAAGAAAAAGCTTTTGTATCACTACTTCTTTTTTTGAAGCAATCTCCATTTCTTCTAGTCGGGTCCTCATACTGCTCTCGTCTTCTCCTTCTCCTGATCTCCCTCTGTGGCCTAAAGGAGGGTTGACTTGTCCTCTGCCACTCCATAATATTGCTCTCCAACCACCGCTCAACTTTCTTCAGAGAGTGTACCTGTGGAGATGAGTGATGCGGAGAGCTCTGGATTTCTCCATTTCTTGCAGCAGGGAGTTATTTTTCTTCTGCTGCTGTTTCAGGTGGTCATTCCCAAGATGCTCTTTAAGTTCCTGTAGATCATCCTCAAGCCTCCTGTTTTCATTTTCATTCCTTTCGAGCTGGGCAAGAGAAGCGGCCTGTGATGTCTCCATCTCCAGTGTGAGGACAGATTTGACTTCCTGCTACTGGAGCTTTGGACCCTTCAGCAGCTGCTCAGCCTCCTTCAGAGCTGTCACAAGCTTGTTGTTGAAGCAGACAGGAGGCTCTGTAGCTCTTTAACCGCTCCTCGTGTTCAGTCTCTTGCAGAAAATGGATGTGTTTGGTTTCTGGAGGATCCTCAACCTTTTTCTTTGGAGCAGCAATCATCTTGGTCTACGCCATGCGTTCCTTCAGCCGGGCTTGATGGGAAGCCTGGGCTCTTTCTGCAGCCTTTTTAGAGCACTCATTCTGCATTTTCCTTTCTCTTGTTTAGTCTCTCTTCAGGTATAGCCTTTCTCAAAAGCAATATCTTTCTCCAAGTCCTACTTTTAAACGATGTGTGAACTTAACTTGGCTTATCTGGGCTCTTCTGGGTCTGTTCTAGGACTCTAGAACACTGAGGAGACCGAGACTCTGTCCTGCTTTTTATCCTTTCTGAATCAGAATGTGACAACTCGTGATCTGTAATGTTACAACGCGGTAGAAAGTGTCAAGAAACTGGAGTTCCGTAAATGGCCATTTGAGGCTGTCGTTCAACAGTCATCCAGCTCAAACTTTGTGTAATCCTGTCCCCTCGCTGCCTCCAGGTGAGTCATTAAGAATATGCAGCTGCCTCACAGTCAACCAGGTTGATTTGCATTCAGAAGTTGCTTCTGTTAACTCTTAAACATCTCAGTCATGAGCAAAGGTTCTGCTGTAAGAGTGATTGCAAGAGTCTTCATGCACTCCCAGCATCCGAGGACCTGAAGACCCAGTGGATTATTTTTGTTCTTGATGGCAACTTAACCACAACAACAGGAAAATCTTTGTGTTAGCAAACGTTACTATAGGCTTTGACTTGGCTTTCGTATGCCCACACATCAAAGCTCTGTAGAAACTGTGCAGCTGAGGAACATTCAGAGACGGTGGAAACTTTCGACCGTCTTTAAAAGATGTGTTGCTCTGACAACAGCTGGTGAAACTGTGACTTCGACTGACAGAGTTTACCTTCCTTTCCTCGCTATATGTCGCTAAATATAGCTGTGTCGCCCACTGCCACACCAAGACTATATAATAGAAGTGTGCAATTACATTTTCACAACAATAAAGAGCAGACACGCCAACAGAGACTTGACAGTTCCTCCATATATAGTCTTCTTACACATACTTATGCTGTGGACGGAAACTCATTTATTCACACTTTCCTTTTCTATATGGTAATAAAAGCCAGTGTCAACAGAAGCGGTTGTTGCTTGTTCACCTATTTATATGACAAAAACACCATCCTATACTTTAAAATGGCTTTCCAGTGGACTCAAGATATGACTTCAGAACAGTCTTTGTCTGCACATATGACTTCCAAGTTCAGCTCTCACAAATATCACATTTTCTGCAAGTTGAGAGTCATTTTATTCACACTGAAATCCCCAAATATATCCTGTTACTGATTACAGCTCTGCTCTGAGCCAGACATCTGGTGAGTGTGAGCGCCTGCGTGTGGGCAGTGTGCTTCTCACTGTAATCATACTGCAATCTATTACTGTGATTTGGAGGCAAGAACAACAACATTTGGTTGAACTTTAAGTGTCTTTTGATTCCGCTAATCACAGACTTCTGTCAATGACATGGCTCTCAGGGTCAGTAAAGATGTAACAGGTAGAATCTCAAATACGATTTATTTTTGTTGTTGGATGAAGCTCTTTATTAAGCAAAAACTAAGCAAGTTATAAGGACCACAAATATTGCTCTAGACTCTCTGGTAGAATAAGATTGATTTTGCCACATAACCTACACTAATAGATAGTTGTATAAGCGTTGTGATGGCCTTTGTTGTTTGAATGAGCAGTTCTTTACATGAATCATTAGTGGTGAGTACGATATAGTTAGAACTGGTTGTGTTTATCTTTATCGGTGATGAGGATAAAACACAATGATGCTTCAACACTTTAATCAGGAATCACTAATCCACACCTTCAGCAGCGTTTTCCACCCCTGTTCTACCAACACCAGTGTCTAGTGGCGATACAAGGGGTCAGGGTTTTTTAATACGGTAATATTAGCCTTAATCGTATGTCCACAGGTTAGAGCTCTATAGCAATGTTGAGGGACATTCAGAGATGGTAGAAACTTTAACAAATGAACAAGGACTGGGAGGTTTAATGTGTATTAATCACCTGTTTCAGTGTACTCTAAGCTCAGCCAGTGTTTACGCCTATTTGCTTCATTCCTGCACTCTGTGCTCACACATGCTGGATGTCAATGCAGTCGAATCCCCAATAAAGATGCTTTTGATGACATATTTTTCCGTTTCTGTTGTCAAACAACAGAACCAGTAAGAAACAATGATTAAAACGCAGCCCATTAAGACTACACGCTAACCAGCAGTCTTCTAAGCTGCTGGTCTGCATCAATAAAGTACTGAACTGAGACTATCTGACGTTGTCTCACAAACTCACCAAACACCAGAGTTACAAAAACAGCTGCTTTTCCTTTAAGCTACAGAAAGTCCTTGTCTCACATACTCATTTATATCTGTGTCAGCTGCTATGCGGTCAGCTGTTTTGATCTGTTTTGATCAGAGACGCAGAGAGAGTCTTCTTCCTAAAAAGCTTCTTTAAAATAGGACTAAAACTGGGGATTATATAGTTATGGTTACATGAACCATCTTTGCAGTAATTTTGAGCTGAAAAATTGAAAGACACTTTCTGGGAACATGTTAGACTTTTATTATTTAGCTGAAAAGAGGCACAATATGGACATTTTAAATTAGATAAATACACTTTACTTACAGTGCATAAGAGCATAAGAGGATCCGAACCCTCCTGTAGTCAGAACACTGCTTTTTGACCCGACCTGCCTGATTCCATGATATTTTCTATCTACCTGAACACCACCTGTGCATTAACCTGTGAGTTATGGGTCAAGCGATGCATCAATAGTGTCCAGACTCCATTGGTAAATATTTCTGTACAGCTCATGACATAACTAACCCTTTTAAATAATGAGTCCGGATTGGGTGTAACTGCCAAAGACTCACACTCACATATTAGTTGAACTTTCTCATTTTTTGTGGGTGTACCCTGCCTCCACCCTAAGTCGGCTGGGATAGGCTCAAGCTCCCCTTAAACCCTCTAGATCAAGCGGTGTAAAGAAAATGGACGGATGGATGTGTATTTTGTGCAGCCCATAAAAAGAAATCATTTAGTTTCTCCTTAAGCCTTTCTTTCATTTGAGTATCTTCTCACTGAACGTCATAACTGACCAGCACCTTCTGACTCACTAATGTGGAGCTCAGATACAGACAGGCTCATTAGTCAGTGAAGGAAGTGCTTTTAATCTGTTACAGCAATTTTTTGCTTTCTTCAAGGAAGAAGGATTATTACATCAATCAACAAAGAAAAGTTGAACCTTGAAATGCCAAACTTTATATTTGATTTGGGGTGGATTTGTAAGTACTAATGTTCATGAGATGGATGTATAGTGGAACTGTTTAAAGTGGAAATGGACACTAAAGATAAACTGGTGTGGCTTATTCATTTAAAAAATACAACTACAATCTCGCCTTCTTACGTGTCCCTCTGATCCACTGTGTATATTGTAATATGAATATTGAATGACTGTTAGTTGTAGGCCTGTCATCTGTGAACAAAGCTGAATCGATGGCAATATGATACAGATTAAAACTACTGATACATTGGATTTTCTGTTTATAGTGACCTACAAATAGGAGCATATTGTACGGCTACAGATTCAGTAGTAAAGCTAACAGGAACTTCAGAGAAGCGAGTCAACATCGAGCCTTTTCAGTGTCGCTTAATTGTTCAAATGGAAGGTTGTAAATAAGCAAAAGCTGCATTATTCATTTGTATGTTTGGTTACTCACCACAAAAGGACACAATATGGCTGCTGTCTTCGTGAACAAATTTCCTGGTGACGGCTTCTTCCATAATCTGCTTCACCTGTCAATGACACAGCAGATGCTGGATGACTCATTCATTAATATGCCACAAACAGTCTGTGAGGGGCTTGTTGGCTAGGGTTTGACTGAGTGATGAATACATTTCAGAGAATAATTAAGAGAATTCATGAATGTAATGCACGTCTAACTATAAAAAAAAAGGGGGGGAACGTGGAGTGGGGTTGAAAAGTTAAGAGGAAAAAAAAAAAAAACAGATGAAGGAAGAGCGAATGTTAAGTTGGTGGGTGAGTCACCAGCTCTCATCCCAAGGACTACTGGGAAATGGAGACGGTACATTTGGGGGGGTGGGGGGAGAGGAGGAGAGTTCATCCATCACAGACCCCCGTTTCTGAACGGTCCATAATCCTCAGTGGGAACAATTGATTCTGTTGCGTCAAACGCGGATGACATCCAATTCTTCTGAAAAGCGTGGAGGAGGTCAGAGACACGTGCTCGCAAGGTAACACTTGTTAGTTAGGTTTTGTCGTCACGGTGGCGTGTCCTTCTCCCCGCTGACCTGACAACAGCTACAGACCAATAGTTAAGATGACTGGTGAATCAATCCCCGCGGTGGCTATGGAGACGTGCCCCTGTGTGGGCACCGCGCTGCAATCTTCAGGGGGAATATCAACCTCCGGACACTGCCACACAGATAGCTGTAATTTCCTGTTGAAATGAGTCTGTCCACAACGACCATATTACACTGCCACGTCTACACACAAAGACTCACTGACACAAACACACACCTGTTTCTATGCCTATCTTTGTGAGGACACACATTGCCTTAATGTATTCCTTATAGCTCCTTACTGTAATCATCGATGTCAAACCCCCAATCTCATCCCTTCCTCTGAACCTCCTTCTAACCTGAACCCTAAAGCCCAACATTAACCCTCGATCAGGCCTCTAGAGGTGTGTGAAGTGAGGCAAAATGTCCTCACTCCTGAGGTCTAAAACTAACGACGACAGTACAGCTCTCCACTCCAGAGGCTGACGTTCCCTCTGCTCTATTTTGAACTGTTATTTTTCCAATCTACATATCTATTGTGAGCGCAAATCACTTTTCCGTGAGTCCGGTGGTCATGAAGCAGCCAGCTGTCTGACAATATCAGTTTTCATGGTTTGAAATATACATCTTGCTCCTAAAAAATTTCCGGGAGATAAAGTTCTGCTCGAGTCGTTCACTACAGCTCAATTTTATGGATCAATAATTTCATTATCTAATCTACTCGCTACACATAGATAGGGTATGATACTTTCAGCAGGGAAATCTATATTGCTCTTTATATACTTGGAGTTTGTTTGGTAGGGACAAGCACACATAGATACACTGAAAACAGCTATCCAAGGCCAGTATAGTGTTTATTGTGAATCTGTACTAGAAGGGTCTTTATAGGAGTAAGAGGTTTAGACAATGAGGTGACGTACATAAAGGTAATTAAAAAATGTAGCAAAACATTTAGACACATTTAAATCCCTGGACTTTAATAAAGGTTTGTTGCTAAAAAAAAAGAACAACAACAGGATTCGGTAGCTTTTATAAAAGGGATTAAAATCGCTGTAATGTTCAAATAATCAGATGGCCATTTTCAGAACTCTGTTCCCGTCACAGAAGAAGCTGTTTGGGCAAAAGCTGTTTAACAGAACAGATCTTTACAATTACCAGATGAAGCTGCTCTGGTGGATCTGCCAGCTCCCTAATCAACTGATGCATTTGTAGAGAGGCTGAGGAGCAAAGCCTTGTAAAAAATGTAAACATCTTCAGCAAAAGAAGTAATATGTAAATACAAAAAGAGCATCTATGAAGTCATTTATTAAAGCTGCAGTAGGCAGGCATTTTGAAAAAACAAAGGACTTGATTTTATGTTAAAATATACAGCCCTCCTTCTGCAGCTCTTGTGAAATCCTCAATCTAGCCCATTGCACCACCGCATCTCATTCTCTCCGTGGGCTTTGTTGCTATTTATACTATCTCATCTCATCGCTGTAAAGCTCTGTGATTATCTAAAATCTTCTGTCAAGGGCTAGATTCTCCAAAGCCTGGAAACGAAGCCAGGAGGAGGTGCAGAAGTCTAGCTTCCTCTCCGGCCAATTGAACTACAATATCCTGAGAGGTTCGCGAGTGTTCAGAATGTTACATTAGCAGAAGCAACAATGCATTGTTAAAATGTGAAAGTAAGGAGTCAGAGGACTGGCCTCTGTCACAGTTATCACGTTATTACTAGCTGATTATTACTAATTGTTTTTTTTAACATTGCAGTTGGTCAACATGCAGTTAATATCACCTGTTTTACTTCATTCAGCTGATCATGTATGTCGTTTGCAATTTTTTTTTGTCTTTAGAGTAAACAGAGGTTATCAAATAAACACGTAAAAAGACTTTTCTGTTATTATAGAGGGGTGTAAGTATAAAGCAGTATAAACTGGAGACAATCAAATACCTAAAAAGGATGTAAAAATTGCATTTGAGAAAAAGTGACTTTACATTTTTATTATGATACTGAATTTTTAGGGATCCTGATACCAATTTTCAGAAGGTAAAAAACTCAAATATTAACATATCAACCAATATTACTGATATATTCACAAATGTTGCGTAGGGAAAATCATGGGGTCATTGTTTATTAACTTTCCAGGAATCTATCTTTCAAACTGCTTTGCAACTGACTGTGAAGGCACCATGACTCAGCTGTGATACGTGCTCTGCTACATGCGCTGCACACAGTGCTGAGTATTGTAAATAATGGAATCAAAGCTGATCTATCGAACGAACGCTGTGATGACATCCCTTCTGAATTACCCCAAGTATATTTTTGTGTGGGCTGCACGGTAGCGCAGTTTGTAGCACTGTTGCCTCGCAGCCGGTTCGCATCCCGGTGAGGACACCTGGGATCTTTCTGCGTGGAGTTTGCATGTTCTCCCCGTGCAGCGTGGGTTCTGCGGCTTCCTCCCACACAGTTGAAAAACATGTTGAGGTTAATTAGTGATTCTAAAATTGTCCGTATGTGTGAATGTGAGTGTGCTTGGTTGTCTGTCTCTAAGTGTAGCCCTGTGATAGACTGATAGACTCCAGCCCCCGACGACCCTAGTGAGGATTAAGCGGTGTATAGATAATGGATGGATGGATATTTTTGAGCATTATATTCTGCACTTACACATCAGACGAGCTGTAATTATGATATTGAATTCTGATGTAGAACAATTGTGCACACTGAGCTGAGCACCCATAAACATAAAAAAAACAACAACAGCGAATGTCTGGTTTTTTTATAGTGTATAAAGCGAGCAACTTCATCAAATTGATGCTAAAATCCTGTAAAACCGAAAACTTTGAACTGATGGGTGGTTTTGCATCATCTCTGGGTATATAACATTGTGTTTTTCAGCCCTTTTTGTAAGGACTACGCACATATGTAAAGGCATACAGACAGACACATGGTGTGTGGTGGTGAGACAAATCTGCCCACTGAGCACCGGCTGCACTCTCACTGTTAATGCAAGATGAGGACCTGAAGTGACTAATCTCTATGTCTAAACACTTGGAAAACAAATGTGCCCAGAACCTTGCTCCCCTGAAAACATGTCAACAGTCACTAATTGGACAGCAGTCATTACGCAGATTTGGCCTGTTCGCATCAGTAGCATTGTTCTCTTCGGCATCAACAGAAATGATTCACGCTGCCAACACAACGGAGACAGAGACGCTCTGATATGATGCACACCAGCTCTGCTCATGATGACATTTATAGAAAAGCTTGCAGTCGCACACACGAACATATAAAACACGGGGGACTAATGTGCGCCGGCGTTCTCTTTGAGTGCACCTGACACGCAGAAAGCTGATTGATTTGCTAACTTGAGGAAGCAGACTCCGCCTTGTCTTTCCTCGTCTCTCTCATCTGGGCTACGGATCAGGCCTCTGAGGAATTTAGACGGTAAAGTGTCTAAGCACAGACAACCTGCAGGTTTCCATGGAGACAGCACGTGTCTCACTGTGGATCACTTCCGCCTAAGAGATGCATAAACAACATTCATTCATCTCTGAATTAAACGAGAATGACTGCAGCTCTCCAACTACGGTCACTAATCACATCTAGATGTACTTTGTTGTTGTCATTTCAAGTATTATTCAGCTGCCTGTGTGCTTTACTGTGGGCTCAAAAAATAAACCTTTTAAGATTTTCCCATTTAAAGCAGCCACATGTATTACACTGCCACTAAAACTCGATTTTTTTTAACTCAAATATACAGATGGAACAATGTGTGTGATGTTACATCAGTCATTAAATACTCATGTTGCAGCAGCAAAGCCTGATGAATCTGCTCTATCTAACCACTGTAGCTGGAAGGCAACAGCCGGAGTGATAAAAGACCTTCTGAGTATTCCAATTAACTCCTGCAACAGCAAGAGCCAAGAAGTAAGAGCCAGGGAGAAAAAGCCCCATCCATTAACATCCAACCTTCATTATCCATCACCTCTGTGGCCACTGAAGAATGAAGCGAGCACACAATGGACAGAAAACCAAACCAAACAAAAACAAGCCAGAAATCATGACAAGATGTGTACAATTCTATTATCTTAATTACAATTAAAAAACAAACAAAAAGCCTGATCAATGACTGAAAAGGCATTAAAACATGATTCCACCATCAATGAAATCGTAACAGCCTGAAAGAGTTGACAAAAAAAATCTCACCAAAAGCTACATTCAGTGTTTTTTTTTCTTGATTTTCTGATCAGGTCACGGGCAGGGAGAATAATCAAATCCAATTTTGAGGACTTTTTGTTCATGCTGCTTTAGCCTTGTGGTGAGCTTGCACAATCAAGACAGCACATTCAGAAATCATTTTACATTACACATACTGTATCACTCAAGGTTGAGGTCAACCGTTAAAATGCTGCTTTAGAAGAAGCTCCACACTTCACTCACATAAGGTCGACCAGCTTGTCAAGTTCAACCATCAGCGCATTCACTTACATACAAGTGGTGCAGCAGCAGCAATGCACTTCTCCCCGTACAACGAGGTAATCCTATCCTATCAAGTGTAAAACCTCATTATGAATTTATTCACAGAGAAAGGTGACAAACTGGAGAACAGTTTCAGTGTAATGATCTCCAGCAGCGTCTATAACAGCAGTAATATTTCCTGTTTTCCCTGCAGAATGAATGTATCAGCCTTCAAAGAATGCTTTCTCTTAAAACCAGCAAGAATCTGAAAATCTCCATTAGGCTTAAAACAGAACAAAACGGGCAGAAAGACTCAGCATTAAGAAACGAAACAGGAAACCAAGTGGTGCAGCTCTTAATAGTCTTTCTCTCTCTCCTTTGACAAACACAGGTGTGTATTTGTGTTGTGTGCATGTGTGATACTCAGGAAGACGGAGGGAGGAGCGCGATCAGAGCACGACAAAGACACAGACAGAGAGGGGCTCTGTATCAAAGCTAAGGCAAATAGGAGTTCTCATTCAAACCAATTTAGTGCCAGAAGGTAATTCTGCTGTCACAGACGTCCTGCGCTCTCTGGATAATGGCTCACATCCAGGTATATCAGACTGATGGCACAAACCCAGCTGGACTACAGGAGTGTGAGAACACACAGCATAGAGACTCCATATGGCACAACCCACACTGAGTAATAATAATAATCTGAAACTAATGGAAAAAAATTGCACAAGCTGCAACAGCATCTATCTTTCCTTGAAGGGGAAGAGACACATAAAAAACACCTAAATGTATTCATGTGTGTCAGGACAAGAACATATTTGGAACACCTTTGAGTGTACAGTTTACAGATGAAGGTGAAATTGATCTTTTTCAGTTGCTTAGTCAATGAAAATATCATTAAATATGAATTTCTCTGAGGAAAAAAAGTAGCTGCAGAAGCTAGTATTGCCCACTTGTAGGTATTTTGCACCTAATTGTTGACATCTCTGATCACTTTTACATTCAACATACATCAATTGCAAGACGTTCAGATGTTTTCTTGCCTTAACTGCATGCTTGTAACTTGAGGATATTCCATAACGTTCCATGTCTTCGTCATTCCTCGGTGGATTTGCTAATGTAAGGGAATCATTATCACGCCCAGATCATCTTCAGCTCTGAGACAAGATGGCCTTACGTTATATTCAAGCACTCTTTCGTCTGATGCAGAATTCATAGTTGATTGAAAGACTGCAGCGAAGTAGCCCCAAACCGTAATACTTCCACCGCCCTGCTTCACAGTTGGTATGAGGTTCCTCCCCTGAAAAGCTGCCAAACATGTCTACTGCTCCTGTGGCCAAACAACTCTGTCTTTGATTTGTCTGTCTAAAGCAAATCATTCCAAAAGGCCTGATCTTTTGCTGAAGGTTCACTGGCAAACTGTATGATGCTCTGATATTCCTTCCAAAGGTTTTGTCTTGGCACAGCTCCCATGCAGGTCACATTTGTTCAGTCTCTTTCTAACTGTAAATGCAGCACTTTGACACCAACGGCTACAGAGCTACCTGCAGATGCCGTGTTGAAACGTTGGGGTTCTTAGAGACCTCTTTTTTTTTAACATCAAACTGTCTGTTCTTGGCTGGAATTTGTTGGGAAAGCCAGTCCTAGACAAATTGGCAGTCGTCTGAAATTGGCACCACTTGAATATAATTTTCCACACAGCAGAACGAATTATTTCAAATAACTTGGAGATCTATTTAAAGCATTTTCCAGACTGATAAGAATCCACAACCTTTTTTTCCTGAAGGCCTTAGAGGGCTCTTTAGATCTGGGAATGATGACACCACAGCACACTTCAGTAGCAACAAAAACACCAGACTCCAGATGTCAGAGGTTTAAATGAGCCAGGCTCCATCTGTTACTCCCCAAGGAGGTTCTAGTCATTAGCACCAAATCTGGAACCTCTGGGTTAGATTTTATAGATCTGAAGGTGTGATTAACGTCCTTGCTTTTGCCTGGTCTCTATGGGATGTTGTTTTTGTAACATGGCTGTATATGAAATCTTTCTCTGAATCACAAAACCCAACGGTGGCTTTGAAAGGTTTGTCATTATTAAAAAAAAAAAAAAAAAAGGTTAAAATTACACAATTTGTCATAGCCAGAAACTGCAAAAACAAAAAGAATAGTTGGATTTCCAATTTGTTGTCAGTTCTTGAACTAATCATGTGCGATGTGCAGTTTAAAATGGACATATTTCATCAAAATCATTTTATTAGATGTCGAATGTGAAAATTTACCAAAAATAAACAGACTGCAGTGACAGGATTTACCGAAAATATAAAAATTCTGTGCTTCCCGGCACAACCGAAAAGCTTTTATTAGCTTAGTTACGGCCATCTGTCACGTCGCAGGAATTCAGAGAAGAATAAGAAGAATTAATGAAAACAAATGAAAAACGTACGGAGTAAAATATCTATTGTATGTTAGCTTCCATATTTGTTATAACACATAAAAGAAATGTTTTTGAATTCTCTTCTTGTCGTCATGTTTCTATAGAGGTCCAAAGTAAAAAATGAGCCCTCATTGAGATAAACGTGACAGGAGCTGAAAATGTCCAGGAACTGCCTGGGGTTTGATGGGTTAATACATATAGATAAATGCTGATTTTCATTAAGTGCTATCTGAGGATAAAGTGGGCCTTCACACTAACAAACCACCAGCCACCGTGAGTGAATCTCAGCGAGGCAGTGCAGGCACACAGAAGGCAGGTTTAGTCATAGGAAGCGTCTGGTCTCCGAAGATAAGACTGCAAACAAAAACAAATCAGACCAAAGTCTCTACATTCTTCCTCCCACGAGATCCAGGATTATTATCTCTTTTTGTTTGGCAGAAATAACGTTGAGTAATTTATGAGGCAATTAAAAAAAAAAAAGGAAGTTTGAAAAAAGAATGGTAAAAATGTGGTCTGGATTAAAAGAAATGTGGTCAGCAAGGGTCAATGTGTAACAATAAGCTCATTCAAATCTGCTGTTAATGTTCCTCCTCTGCAGTGGAGGTTTTTTTTTTTTTTTTTAAGGGACCAAAACCAACAATAATCAAAGAGTTTAGGTTGTGTTGGAAAGCCCACAGGGTTTTGACGGTAAATGTTTGGTGAGGTGTGGGTGATATTGAGGAAACCTTCCCTGAACAAACAATGGAAAACAAAAACCTCCACAGTAGAGTACACACTGCTGTAGGACAATGGAAACACAATGAAGTGACACACACACATCTGTTTGCTAACAGGACAAGCTGGTATTAAAATGTGTATCATCTATCTCTAATACAGTCATGGTATACTTAGTATTTTGAATCTGAATTGGTTCAGCTATAAATATTTAATCCCACTGCAGTGAAAATGTTTCTATTATTATAATTCTGGGTTTCAGTGGGGAGTTTGAGTTTCTTGCCAGCTGCACCAGCTTTTTGTAAAAAAAAAAACTTACCCCATTTATGTCAAAAATGTTCCCTCACAGAAGATTTATTGCCTCACACTCCAAATGAAAGCGCGTTTCCCCACAAACTAGATTTCTTTTTTCTAAATATTTGTCTGCTAACTGTCACTGCTGGGTTAGTTAGCTTATCCAGCTAGCAGCACAACATCAGCTAACGTTGTCTACAAGATCTAATTATGTTCCAGAGTTTTAAAAGAATGTTTTCAGGATAAAAACATTATTGAGGATGTTTGGAGGATGCTGTCATAATACGTTCCACGATAACAGAGAAAGAACGTTCTCAAAGCAACATTTAAGTTTTCCACATGTCTTTAAGGCCTCAGATTATTTATTGTTATATATAAACAAAAGGTGGAACATTTTGCCTGCAATGTTCTAAGGATTTTGGGAAAACACATTATAGAACATTCTTCTATAAAATGTTCCCACAATGTTCCACAATGTTCTGTAATAACAGAGGAAGGTCGTTCTCAATGCAACATTTGCTTTTAGGAACAGTAGGCTACTTTTTGAGCATCTTTTAGAAAAACATTCGTGCTGAAAGTATTTCGAGAACTCTGCAGAACGACCTCAGAACATTTCAATAATATTGCCCAAATAATGTTTCTGTGAGGCTCAAAGTGAACTAAGACACAACGTTGTATCATTCAGAGGATGTTTCGAGGATGCTGTCAGATTATGTTGCATGATGACGTCTGAAGAACGTTTTTAAAGAAACAGTATAAAAACGCTTTCTAGATGTTATCGAGGCCTGAAATAACAGAACGTTCTTGATATAACATTCCAGTAATGTGACATGTTAACAAAGGTGGAACATTAGTCAAAAATTCTTCTAGAAAACCTTCCTACAATGATACAAAACAATAACTCAACATTTAGAAAACCTTTTGAAGAATGTTGGGGCCTAACAGTCCAACAATGTTGTCACCAAACATTTTTAGAGCGTCTTTAGAAAATATTATCCTACGTTGAAGAAGAATATTCTGGAAATTTTATAAAAACAACTTCTTGATGAAAACATCACTAGAAACAGAACTACAACCGACTGACAAACGTTAGCATGCTAATATTTTTTTTAGTTAGCATTAAGTTAAGACTGAGGAGCAGAACTTTGTTTTGACATTTTAAATGCTGGTAAATAATGCTGTAAACTTTTACGAAAACAACAATTACGTGAAATAACAGAAATATTGTGGCAATAATGCTAGCTAAGCAACGGCTAGCTTAATCAGATATTTCAGTTAATGTTGTCACATACAAGCAAATAAATCATTACTAAGGTGTTTCTTAGGTGTTCATTTGATTCACTAAAGTACTAGCTTGGAAGTCGCTATATAATAATACTTCTTCATGTCTAAATGTAGGAGGTTTCCAACAATAAAAACTGTTTTTTAGTTAAAACCCAAAGGCTGCTGGACTTTAACCCTTCAAAACCAATGAACATTTTGGAGCACGGTCACCAGATTGGGCAAAGCTAACTGCAAATGTTAAGTAAAAGTAAAACAAAAAGTAGGTTCATTAATCTCCTATTTATCTGGTTTAATGCTGCTGTAAACTTTCAGAATCCTTGAAGGCCTCAGATGAAATTTTACTCCAAAAATCAATGCTAAGCTGGGCTATGCGTCAGTCTTCTTGCTTCCACATGGACACTTCTAAGCACTCAACGACATGTCAGAGATCCTCAAGGAAGCATTTTTTAATTTTACTTTTCCCAACATTCATATTCAAAGTCATCATCAAAGGACTCTGTTAAGTTTCTTGAGCTCATTTGCAAGGTTTTCAGCATCCTACAAGCTTTGAATGTCAGCCAGACTAAATCATAGCGACATTTCATCTGATCTCTGCTGAACTCTGCTCCTCTGCGTCGCTGCGGTAACCTCGGATGATGATGAGCGACATGGAGCACAGCTGAGCAAACCACTGGAGCTGCTGCTTCCATGATGGTTTCCACTCAGCACCATCATCACATGCATCACACAGACACAGAGAGAGAGAGTTTGCATCTCACTAACACAACCAAATGGTTTGGCAGAAGGCTGATGGGTTTGCTTTGCCATAAACACCACAAACACTGACTACAGACAATCTGCTCCCTCACTGCTGCTTCTCCACCCAAATGATCACCGAGCTGCGGCACTCGAACAGCAAATAGTGGATTTTAACTGTTAAGAAGTCTCACAGGTTTCTAATCTTTTTAAAGAGGCTGTGGTGTTGTGCACCCATGCCACATCCATGTCAGGTGTCACCCTCAGAAAAAAAGGTGCAGACAGAGAAGTGTCAGCCAGTCTTTGTGAGGATCAGCAGCCTGCCTGTGTGTGAACAGGGTGAACTATACAGCTTCATACAAACCAACGTGTTTGTTTTTCCGACTCGATAACTGCTGAGCTGAAAACACCCACCTCCTTCTTGACGGTGCGCAGCAGCCTCTGACGGGTCTCTGCCTCTGAAACACAGATCACACGCAGGACATGTTTTTTTTAAAACTCACTTTCACAACTCAACTTGTTCCATATGCAAAAACAGGACTTGGGAATAGAAATGTTTCTTCTTTTTTTTTTGTTGTTTTGTCCCCACCTGCCATGATTGTTGCCATGGATCCTGTCTCCTGTGCGCGCACTGCTCCCTCCCATCCACGGAGTGCTGCCTGAACGCGGAGCTGAGGATCACGACTCCACCTCCTCTGGACTCACGCCTCTTAAAGGTGCATGCAGTCCTTCCATTGGGTGGCCCACGGATCAATAAAACGGAGCTTTTCTGTGCAGCTACAATCCGAGTATATTCATTACCTATTTAGTGCAGCTGCCGAGCGTAATGTCTCACAAATGTGCTGCGATTAAATGAAACTTTAATGAGGATTTTACCCAGGATTTGTAATGTTAATGTGATGTGATCTTTAGTACGCTTCACACAGACATCATCCAGTGCAATATAATAAAAATGCATCCCTGAACTGAAGACAAGCTTGTATTAGAGTTTGTGCTTGTTGGGAAAATGCATGTGATGTGCAAACGTTTTGTCTTCATGCCATCTTGTGGTCAAGATATGAAAAGACAGTTGGGGAGGAAAGCCTCATGATGATTCACACAATGAATCCACAAATCACATATTTTTAAAAGACATATATAGAAATTTTGATCACATATCTATACTACCATTAACTACATGATAAACTAAACAGTGTAAAGGTTTTTCACATGTTGGAAACAGTTAATATCCTCCAAAAAATATCAAACACTGACCCTTACAAACGTCTAGTTTTGCTTTGCTATCTTATTTTGAAAGCAAAATGGTCAAAAAGTGCTGACTGTTTATGACATCCATGATTCTAATTGTGATCACAAAGAGGCATAACTTATGCTGTCCAGAAGATGGTGACTGTGTCATCTCATTTCTGATGCCCAAACCCCTTCCTAAGAGAGCCAGTGAATCCATATGGATGACGATTTATCAGCTTTTATTGAAACATAGCAACAGTTTTCACACTTACGTGTTGCATATGGGCAAGAAAAGCATCATCTGAGTCAGAGCAGGAGGAGTTGGAAGGCTCCAGTGAACTATTGTGGAGTGGGAGGTGTCGAGGCCATAAGTCCAGTTCAGCCTGGAGCACTGAGCTGTCAGGTGGATCAGGTGGTGAAAACATGGAGTGATAACAAGAGATGACAGGGGGCTGGACTCTCTTTTCTCCCTCTGTTTTTCCACGTCTTCAACACAGGATTCCCTCGCTGGCATGACTCACACCTTGCAGTGGCTTTAGATAATTTGAGGTAATAGCATGTCTTGTTAAATGTCATACCAGGACTTCTGCCTGAGTAAACAGCACACCAGAGCTGCTCGGCAACTAGCCTTTGCCTACTTGTCAAAGGAGAACCAACATTAACGCGCGTGTGTTTGTTTGTCTTAATACATCAGTTACATCCAAGAGACAAATCAGTGTTCTGCTCTCAAACACTGAAGTGATGCTCTTATGAGTGAGCAGGAGATTGAAAAACAAAATCCCTCCTTGCAATTGCAATGAAACACAGTTAATTCAAACAATACATAACAGAGGCTCTAGTTCGCGTACAAAACATATACATAATTTAAAAAGTTATACAGGAAACAGATCAAAAAGCTTTCTGGAGATACAAGCTGAATGCAGGGGAATGAATTACCTTCCAAATGACAACAATTCAAAGGTATTTCAAACCAACCCCGGCTTTAGAGCTAACAATGCTGTGTCATATCCATGTCTGTCAGCAGCGTCTCGGGGCCGGGGCCAACATGCACATGTCCATGTGTGATTAGAGTCGACGTGCTGTAACGGGCACCAGGGCATGTGATAGAGGCTCCTGTCAGTCTGATGTTCTTCTGCCCATGTGTGTCAATGCAGATTGACAGGATTGTATGTTAGAGAAGGCCAGTGCTGGTTTGTTGTTATGTTGTTATTGTTTTGGCCCTCAGGGGCCCCTGCACCTCGACTGAACAACCACAGCTTCTTCCCCCGCCAGCTAATTGTTTAGTCTTCCCCATCCTAACTCTGGCAATGAAAAGACTCTATCTATCTATCTATCTATCTATCTATCTATCTATCTATCTATCTATCTATCTATCTATCCATCTATCCATCTATCTATCTATCTATCTATCTATCTATCTATCTATCTATCTATCTATCCATCTATCCATCTATCCATCTATCTATCTATCTATCTATCTATCTATCTATCTATCTATCTATCTATCTATCTATCTATCCTCTGGTGCATGTTTAACAGAAAATAACTGGAACAACACCAGATATCAAACAAACCATCTGCATTTCCCCGTATGACAGCTTCAGGTGACGGAGCCAGACAACAATCATGTGACACCAGGCCAGACGGTTTGGCTGCCACTTTGGCTTTTAAGTGACAATTTTATGATGGTGCTGGATGTCTCTGTGTCATATCCATTTCCCAAAGTAACCTCGTTTGATGCACTCTCGCTGCTCGCAGACCTGCACGACTGCGGCTCTCTGAATATCCAGTTAGTAGCCGTTTCAACTGCTCAGTGCTAAAAGCGGTGAATCTGATTACAAAGTCTTTTTATTAGGTTTTCCTAATGAGTGCAGTTAAGCTGCTGTGATTGTATTTTGCTGTCTTCACCAAACCATATTAACATAGGATCAGGAAGCTAAGATGGTTCTAGGTGCTATTTATAGAGTTCTGTATCAAACCTTTAGAAGAAATGGACTGACTGCTCATTGGTTCAAACATTCTCTTCACCTTTTCACCCCTTGTGCTCGTTTGTTAGTTTTCCTTTTTTTTTTCTTTAGATTCTTTTATTTACTGTATTGCATTTTATTATTCACTTCTACACTGCAACAGCATTCGATGGATTGTTATCATCTTTTGTTGGGATGTACAGTTGAAACCAGAAGTTTACACTGTAGAAAAAGACACAACACCTTTTTTTTCACTGTCTGACATTAAATCAGACTAAACTTTTCCTGTTTCATGTCAGCCAGGATTACCAAAATTACTCTTTTTTGCTAAATGCTAGAATAACTCATCCATCCATAATCTATACACCGCTTAATCCTCACTAGGAAGAACGTGCAAACGTCACACAGGAAGATCCTGGGTGTCCTAACCAGGATGCGAACAGGCGACCTTCCAACTGCGAGGCAACAGTGCTAACCACTGCACCACCTTGCAGCCCTGCTAGAATAATGACAAAGACAATTTTTTAGAGAATTATTTATTACTTTCTTGAAAGTCAGAAGTTTACACTAAGATTACTATGCCTTCACACTATCTGGGAAAGCCCAGATGATGACATCATGACTTTGGAAGCTTTTGATTGGTTCATTGACAACATTTAAGTTAGTTGGAGGCACACCTGTGGATGTATTTTAAGACACAGCCCAAACACACTGCTTCCTTTTGTGACAACGTGAGAATCATGGACCTCCACAAGTCTGGTTCATCCTTGGGTACAATTTCCAGATGCCTGAAGGTTTTATCTGTTCAAACAATTATATGCAAGTATAAACACCACGGGAATGTCCAGCCATCATACTGCTCAGGAAGGAGACGGGTTCTGTGTCCCAGAGATGAAGTGTTTTAATGTGAAATGTGCGAATCAACCCCAGAACAAAAGCAAAAGACCTTGTGAAGATGCTGTTGAAGCTGGTCAGAGAGAGTCACTATCCACAGTGAAACCAGTCCTGTACCGACATGGGCTGAAAGGCTGCTCAGAGAGGAAGAAGCTTGCAAGCCTGAGAACACCATCCCAACTGTGAAGCACGGGGGTGGCAGCATCATGTTGTGGGAGTGTTTTGCTGCAGGAGGGACTGGTGCACTTCACAAAATAGATGGCATCATGAGGAAAGAACATTATGTGGAAATATTGAAGTAACATCTCAAGACATCAGCCAGGAAGTTAAAGCTTGGGCACAAATGGGTCTTCAAATGGACAATGACCCGAAGCAAACCGCCAAATTAGTTACAAAGTGGCTTCAGGACAACAAAGTCAATGTTTTGGAGTGGCCATCACAAAGCCCTGATCTCAATCCTGAAGAAAATTTGTGGGCAGAGCTGAAAATGCATGTACGAGCAGGGCTTAACTTCAACTTACCTTGACTTTACAAGGAATGGAGAAAATGGAAGTAAAGATATAGATTTCCTCCAGACACCTAACATCCTGAATGTCAGCAATAGAATCATGTTAGAGGACATGATTTAAAGCTTTGATTGTTCTCTCATCTGCTGGTTCAAAAGACAACAATGAACTTTTAGCATCAGCTTGTAAGATAACATGGATGAGGACTTGAAAATAACTGAACAAAATAAATAATACAGTCTCCTAATGTGTTGTGGCTCTTTGTGCTGATGAAAAAAATATGTACTGAAAGCTCCAGAACAGCCACCATGAGGATATTTTCTCAACTCTAATCACCATATTTAGTTTACTCTTGATTTGCTGTGGTGCACAGTCAATCCTAAAATATCAATTTCTCTTTAAAAGAACAATGAATCTCATTGAAAATCACTAATTCAAGCCTCCATATACCATCTGTAAAGCCAAAGGTCTACAGCGTTTTACATACTATAATTACGTAAATAACAAGCTCCAAATGTCACGTAACTGCCATTGAAGGATAATGAGTAGTTTGCGATCTGGATACCATAATTATCTTACTATTTATTTTAACAATTAACCTTTTAAAAAACAATTAAGATCTATTTTGCTTTAAGGTCATCTTTCTACTGTGAAAGTAGGGATAATATCTAGACACCTGACAGGCTGCAAAGGCCATTAATCACAGTTTTTAATGTGTTTCCGAACATGTAAGAACTCGGATTCATCACGAAATATCTCAGAATTTAACATCCTTATAAAAAAACGACCTGAAACCCGTATAATAAAGAATACAATCAAGGCTTTAATTGATGTCTGGTCATGTTAGGAGAAATAAGCAGCTTTTACCCAAGTATAGGATCTAATAAAACTTTGTAAAAACACTGCAAATTAAGCCTTCCATTCAAAATGTTAAATAAAAATACAGGAGTATGATCATTATTAATTAAATATAGGTACTTAAAAGCACTTACTCTGCAGAAAAACGGCTTCCTATGATTGATTATTAGGTTATTGGCAGCGATTCATTTGTGCATTTTTACTCTTGTAGCTCAAGGTGGAGCTTCTTTTTTTTAACCTCATAGTTTTAGGCTTGTAGTTAACAAGACTAATATTTGAGGTCTTGAAATGATTAATGTGGTTTTTTTTCAATGGATTCAGATACTTGATTATTCAGGAACTTTGACTTCTTGTTTTTTAAGCTTATGTGTATTTTATTATACAGTCTGGAACTAGAAACTATATTTTTCAGATAAAAAGCGTATTAATTCCCCATGAATGCAATGATATGAAAGAAAATAATCCAGTAAAAGTACTGCAGTACTGTACTGACTTTACTTTAGTCAGTTTTTTCCTCTAAATCCTGGAGTAAAAGTCAATCATCTGTCTGTGATTGTGAGAATGTGACTTGCAGCAATGAAGCAGATTCCAGCCAAAATGAAGAACCATGGTGCCACTAGCATCAGTGTAGACTTTAATAAACAACCTGTTGCTTTGAGTTGAGCAACCTGTTGCTCTTGAATGAAACACAGCAGCTATAAAAACAAAACGTATACAGATGAAATGAAAAAAGACTTTAAGATAATCTGCAACCCAGTCAGCTGCTGCTTGACTCACAAATGTAATTTGCTCCCAAAAAAAAACTACAACAGGTGGGCTTCAGTAAAGAAAGATGTTACTGATCACCTAAAACACATCGGATTTAGAGGTGGCTCTGAGTGAGTTGGGGTGTTTTAGTGGACAGAACAGGATCCACACTGACCTGGTTGCATCCAGGTATCCCCAAGTGTCCGCTGCAGCTCCACCAACTCCTCCCACTCGGCCTGTCATCAGCTCAGCTCAAACCTCCTCCTCCTCCTCCTCCTCCTCCTCTCTGTGGAGCTGCTCCTCTGGCTGACTTTTCACAGTCCGGTGCCCCGACAGGACTCAGCGGTCATGGCCGGCAGTCTGACCCACCAAGGCTCCCCGAACCCGGGCTACAGCTCCAACAACGCCGTCCCGGTGCCGGCCATCACCCAGACGGACTCCAGGGACAAATGGAGCAAAAAGATGGATTTTCTCTTGTCGGTCATTGGCTTTGCGGTGGACCTGGGGAATGTTTGGAGGTTTCCGTACATATGTTACCAAAACGGAGGCGGTGAGTGGTGCACAAGTTTTTGTTTTTTTTTCTTCGCTAGGTTTATTTCACGATTCAGGATTTGTGTAACTTGGGAAGAGTGGAGCCACATGGAGGGAAAAAAACTTGATTGGTTTGACTTCAGATCAATTAAATGTTCGTTTCACATCTGACACCAGAAACTGTCCATGGTGCTGAAGTGCGCATCCATCACTTTGATATCAATCTAACTGTCTGCATCTGATGTAGCTGGTCTGTAAACTATTACTGCATTGAAGGAGAATTCATGAGAGAACATCCGTTTTCATGGAAGAAATGTTTTTTTAAAACGAATATTTATACTTTTAAAACATTTTCTGCACACTTGAGTTAAAATGTATTTAGGTATAAATAGGTTTTCCTTTTCCCAATGCTTTTACATAGAGGTCATTACATTACTGCTGCCTGCTGGTTACAAAACAGAATTAATGTAGTAATTCTTCCATCTTCCAACAACAAAGCAGTTCAGTTGTTTACCATAAGACATAAAAATGCATTGAAGAGGGTAAAAAATAAAAAGAAGAAGAAGAAGAGGCAATTACAAAATAGAGAACTGAAAAAGCAGAAGATAAAAGACTATAAAGGGAATAACACAGGATTATATCGACATTTCATTTTATAATTCTGTTTGTCTGCGACGTGAGTGAGATTCTGTTAAAACGAAATAAAAAAAATCCTTGAACTGAAATATAACATAAGCCACTATTTTATTTGAGATTCAAACTGTCTTCAGTCAGTTTCCTGAGTGTGTTAATGTGCTCAGTTTGTTATTTTCAAATGAAACAGCTGCACCGAACAACAGCCGTCGTGGCTTTCATGAATAATAATTTTTAAAAAACATTTCCCCTCATGCATCTGTGTGCAGGTGCTTTCCTTATCCCCTACATATTGATGGCCATCTTCGGTGGCGTGCCGCTCTTTTACATGGAGCTGGCACTGGGACAGTTCCACAGAACCGGAGCCATATCCATATGGAAACACATCTGTCCCATTTTCAAAGGTAAGGCCTCGCACTGAACTGCACAATAAATCGATGATAATCAACACATGACCTTGTGTTTGTGATCCTTATAGTGTCACGTCCTGAGTAACCTCCTCTGTTTCCCCTGTGTTCTGTTCCAGGGCTAGGATATGCCATATGTATCATCGCTCTGTACGTGTCCTTCTACTACAACACCATCATCGCCTGGGCCCTCTTCTACTTCTACTCCTCCTTCTCCAGCATCCTGCCCTGGACAAACTGTGACAACGTGTGGAACACCCCCAACTGCACCAACTACTTTGGCAGGGACAACGTCACCTGGACGGATTCCTCCAGATCTCCAGCAGAGGAATTTTACACGTAAGTGCATGTAAGTGTGAGTAACAGAAACCGCATATATAAATAGCTTTACAGTAATACTCTACACAAATACTGTCAGCTGGTGACGTCGTATGGGAACTGTAGTTTGTGCTGTGTGTGCTGAAAGCCTGATGATTTATGTGTTCCTATTTTAACAGGAGAAATGTTCTGGAGATCCACAAGTCGTCGGGGCTGAGGGATGTCGGGGGCGTTCGCTGGCAGCTGATGCTCTGCCTTTTCCTCATTTTCACTATAGTGTATTTCAGCCTCTGGAAAGGCGTGAAGACTTCAGGGAAGGTAACACTTTGCAGCTGCTTTAGGTCATTGTCCATTATTATCTTTACTTTAATCACATATCTTTGATCTCCTGCTGCCTCATCCGTCTGATTTATCCCTCTCCTCCACACCAGGTAGTGTGGGTGACCGCCACCTTGCCCTACATTGTGCTTTTCATCCTGCTCATTCGAGGCGCCACTCTGCCGGGAGCCTGGAGAGGTGTGGTGTTTTACCTCAAACCTCAGTGGGACAAGCTGCTGGAGACCAGTGTGAGTTGGGAAAAGTTGGTCGATCAGCTGGCTAGAATTCAATCCTGAAAAGCTGGATCGTGTTTTGTGTTTTTGTTCCATTGAGAATCACATTTTAACATCAGTTTCAAAGCTACAGAATCACTTTTCAGTGATCTGAAGCCACTCCTGATGTGTAAGATGACCATAAGAAAGAAAAAAAATGAAAAAATTAAATTAGTTCTGTTCTGTTCTAATCTAGTTCGACAGATGGACACACTTGAGGCAGACATTTATTAAATATTCTTATCAGATACTCATTATTTTATTTTTTTGTCTCCAAAAGTCCAAAACAAAAATGTGCAGAATTTCCCAACAGAACCTCAACATTAGGCAAGATGACAGAAAATGGCTAAAACAACTAAAAACTTTCTCCAGAGTTCAACCTTTAGGAGGGACAGCGATGAGTATTTAACTTGCCGAACTGGTCGAATCAAGCAACACATCTGGATCTACCGAGCATGAGTACTTTAATATATACTGTACAGTTGTTCAGTTCTACCCGTTAGTCTCTTGAGAATCTGCCTATATTTCTTTTAGATGTATGAAACGTCCTCGTCTTCATCCCCGGCTCGCTGCTGTTGTTTGCTCAACATGTGTGAGTGCTTTGGTTGGAGGGGAATATGGATGAGATGAAATGAGATGCATAAATAAGCTACAGAGCAGGATAATAAGATGCATAATTGGTTTAGATTTTCTGCCCATTAACAAAGGCCTCCCTTTCTGTCTCACTCACCGATATCCAACGCTCGCCTCTTCTTTTTAATGCCGAATGCGAGCTGCTCTTCAGATCTCCCAGCGTACAGCTGTGTGGCAACTGGACTCCTATACGACTGACACAAAATCCCTCTGCCTGACAAAACGCTACTGAGGGATCAGAACACAAATCAGATAAATGCTCATTTGAGAATGTATGAAATCAGTATATAAATATAAAGATAGTGTGACAGTCAGACAGTGTGCTGACTCTTTCTGTGTCTGTTGTTTTTAAGGTTTGGGTGGATGCTGCTGCTCAGATCTTCTTCTCTCTGGGGCCGGGGTTCGGGGTCCTCCTGGCTCTCTCCAGCTACAACCCCTTCACTAATAACTGCTATCGGTAAGAACCTCCAGCGACCTGTGATACACAGATTTATGGATTTGTGGTTTAAACACAGCTTGGAAAGACAGATGGTCTGAATGAAAGGCTGAACTTCTGCCCACAGTGTGAAATTTTAAAAAAAAAATCTCCTTTTGAATTTAAGGCTTGAGGTGAATGACTTTAGCGCACAGCAAGCTTTGGGAACTCTATGGATTTATTGTTAATGCCTTTAGCACACTGTTGTGGAAGGCAGTGATGTTAGTGGGAGGAGCGGTGAATACTACACGGTGGATATAAATGCAAAGCTGCGCACAGGAGAGATTAAATATACAATCCTGGTATGACTAATGGTGTGTGTCACTGATGTGATTAGTAGAGCAAAGTGGCATTTGTGGAAACCGTAGTAGCAAACACACAGATTGTGAATGAAACTGGATGCTGCATGAGTCAGTTTGTTCCTCTGAGAAGCATCAAACATTTTCCAAACACATTTCTAAAACATAATGTGTCCATTCCTCAGTGCGATCAAGTGTTTCGGTACAGACAAAACAGTTACATGTATTTTATAATTGTATTATATATATATATGTATCTGTTTTAGTTTTTTTTCATGATGTAAATAAGAAATGCTCGACAGGAATGAATAATAAAGTGGGAAGGTGCTTTGGGAGAAACAATTCACATTTACAAATGTTTGCCTGGAGCGTCTGTTTCAACACACACATTTATTTATTTTAATAAAGTTCTTCATATAATCTTTGCTGGAGATGGAGAATTTTCTTTTTTTTTTTTAATTTCTGGAGGCGACCCGACAGCGTGGTTAGGGGTTAATACCACATGAGCGAATACGCTTTGAAAAGTGGTTTTATTTTCGGCGCCTTTGCTGCGTTTCATTCTTTTACTCTTTGTTCCCCCTTTTATTGTTTGTCTCCACCGTCACTACCAAATAAAGGCATGACATGTCAAAGGAAAATCTGCTTTAAAAAGCTGTAGATTGACACTTGGTAATTACTTCAAGGTTTTTTACGTTGGTAAATGTTTGCAGAGATAGTTTTACACCTCTTGTGATCCCACATCATGGATCCGTCCGTTGTGTTTTCCTCATTAGTGTTATTGCAGGATGCATGTGGTTACAAGTCTGAATGTAACAAAGCTGTAAAGAGCACATAAGGGAACTGATTAAACAAAGGTCACAAAGGTCAGTGCTGACTGGCTTCCACTGCAGACAGGAATACACTGGAGTAATGCAGTTTATTTGATAGAAATGGGACTTTTATGAGTTTAAGCAACATGAGGGACAATGATTGCGCTGCATGTCCTTGAACAGAGTCTAATTTCCTCCTCTACAGTGACGCCATCGTGACCAGCTTGGTAAACTGTCTGACCAGCTTCGTGTCGGGGTTCGTAATCTTCACGGTGCTCGGCTACATGGCGGAGATGAGGAAGGTCGAGGTTGAGGATGTAGCCAGGGATAAAGGTCAGAACTGCTAGAATTCTAACATCATTCTTTGATAATTACAAAACGAATAACATAAAACGCCCCGATTTCATCCTATTCACTGCTGTCGTGCCTTCCAGGACCGAGTTTACTCTTCATCACCTACCCAGAGGCCATCGCGAACATGATGGGCTCCACCTTCTTTGCAATCATCTTTTTTGTGATGATGATCACGCTGGGTCTGGACAGCACGGTACGAACTGTGAAGCCTGGATGCTTTGAGAACATGATTGTGATGAAGAACGATATGCAACAACATTTCTGTGATAAATAGTTTCATATTATACGTTAAATAGCATTAAATATCACTAAGTCTGACTAAATAAAATCCTCTTAACATCAGAATTAGCCTTGGTGGTGTTTGGTGGCTGGTGCTTAGTGATGCAGTTAGTGAGGTGTTTCTCTGACATAAAGCATCCAGGATGATTCTCATGTAACTGAAGTTGTAGAGATTTGCTAACGATGATGTGTCTGTGTGCTTCAGTTTGGGGGGCTGGAGGCGATCATCACCGCTGTGTTGGATGAATACCCCGATCATTTCTCTCACAGACGGGAACTTTTTGTTCTGGGCTTGGTGGTTGTCTGTTTTTTGGGCTCTCTAAGCACCCTTACAAACGTAAGTCATTTTAAATTACCCAAGAGAACCATCATTAAGTCCTAGTAATTATCTTCAAGCACAGGTGAAGTGCATTTGGATGCGTTGCAGTGAAGTAAAATTCTGATATCTGTCGTGTGTTGCTCAAATTGGGGAAACTGAGTGATGACTGTTGGTGTTATAAGTGAGTGTAAAATGTAATTGGCAGGGTGGAGCCTATGTGGTGAAGCTGCTGGAGGAATTCGGAGTAGGAAGCTCCATTATTGCAGTGGGTTTCCTTGAGGCCATTGCAGTTTCTTGGTTCTATGGTAAAAAAAAAAACAAAAAACAAAAACAAGACTTGCTTTCTGTCTCTTTTATCTCGATGACCCTTTGAATCAAATCTATTATTTTTGCTGCTTTCAGGTATCAAAAGATTTAGCAATGACGTTCAGGCCATGCTGGGCAAAGCTCCAGGGATGTTCTGGAAAGTGTGCTGGGTTGCCATCAGTCCAGCATTTCTGGCGGTAAGAGACTAAAAACATTACAGTAAACACTCGACACATGAATCTGCAGAGCTACACTTAGATCACACACAAAAACATAAGCTCCTTCATTCAATTACACACACGGGGAATACTTTAACATGCAGAGCTTTAAAAAAAAAAAAAAAAGATCAAATAAACATCATCCATTTAAGTCATCCAGAGATCAATTGGCCGTAGCAGACTAAGATATGAGTGAAAGCTTATGATCAAAAGACGGCTGCATCGGTGGCCTTTGAAGGCAGCGGAGACCAAAAACCTCAACCCCCTCTGTGTACTAAACCCTCCTCTACATGGAATATCTTCCTTAAAACTTCCTTTTTTTTTTTGCAGCAAGTATATTGCAAAACACTGGGGTAATGTCAGTCTCCCACCTCTACATACTGTTTAATATCCTTGCCTCTGGTTTGCATCCATCTCTTTAGTTGTCTTCCAGTTGACATTTTTACATTATTACACTATACTGACTCCCATTATATATTTCTTTTGTTATGTGTTAAAGTGTGACAGTTATATTACCCCTCCTGTGTGAGAATATTAAAGCTGCTTTAACATATAAATTGAAATGTTACGTACCTTCTCAGTATATCATCGTGAGCTCCATGCTGAAAGCGCCGCCCCTCACGCTGTTTGATTATAAGTATCCGGATTGGAGCATCACAGTCGGGTACATCATCGGCTTCTCGTCCTTCATGTGGATCCCCATCTACATGGTCTACAAGCTGGTGTGGACCCCTGGTTCTCTGAAACAGGTCAGTGCATAAAGAGTGAGACAAAGTCCTGCACCAAACATTCATTTTTGCACACATTTGTATTAAGCTAACCTCCACAAATACTTTGTTTTCCACAGAGGTTGGCGGTGTGTCTGAGACCAGAGAGGACCATCCCAGACATCCACGCCGACAACCTCAACATGGCTACAGTGCCATAGAAAGAAAAGCACCTCCGTCTGCTAGTAGATTCCCATTCAAACCACAGGCTTTACTTTATTTGTGACCAAACCTGATCGGGCATCACGACCAGCTCATGATGCGTACACTCTGTAAAAAGTGAAATGCTGCTAAATTTGTAATTCTAAGGGGAACTGAGACAGCAATACTCATATCTTCGCTGTATGTGTGACGTCTGTGTGACTCAGACCTGCATCGCCAAGATAGTTTATAGCTTTCACATATTGCCATTTTCCAGTGTTGCTTTCTTGTGGTTGTAGGAGTCAGTCGTACATTGAATGGTCTGTCTGTATTGATCTTACAAGAACATGATGCCAAGGAAAATAAAAAAGATGTATTTCTAAATGTAACATTCAGCACATCATTTCTATTGCATGGGAACATTTTCTGTACTTTGTAAAGGTGCATGTTCAGCTGTACTGACGGCGGCTGCAGGTTATTGTAGTTTTTCACAGGAGCAGCGTATTATGAGGGTAAGTGGGACCAAACTAGCTAAAACAACGATCTTTTACTTCTTTTAGTCAATGCTGTATTTTATATCGACACAGTGAACCTGTAACACAGTGCTTGTATAGGATGCTGCTGGATATATCTATGAAGTGTTCTGTTTTTCCCTACAACTGTTTGTAACGGAGGTAAGTGAGGCACATGAACAAAGACCACTTGAAAACTATATTTATAGTTTTATAGAGTGTGTTGTTTCATAAATAAAGTGGATGCTTTGTACTTGTGTGTGTAACAAGCGTTTCCAATGCAATCTTAACTAGGCTTTGTGCAGCTACTTGTGTATTATTTTAGTTTTTCAAATTCAACATGGATTTTTTTTTTTTTGGTCTTTATCGGATGGCTTCATTTAACTCCACACAGCCTGCTTTGCCTTAATCTGAATAAATATAACACTGTATGTACAAATATTGTAAAGGCTGTATTGATATTTATTGATATTGTGCCTCTCCGGACAGTGTTCTCACTCTCTAATTGAAGACTGTTCAAATGTGGTTTGCAGATATACAGTATATTATGTGTTGGCTAATCTAAACTGCTTTATGCTTCATTTACATTCAGAGAGTAATGTGACGAGCAAAGTGATGATTGATGTGTGATGTCAGTCCTCTCCAATGTGGTTTCTGCAGGAAAATGTGTGTAAAATAATTAGAATATAAATGACATGTTTCGTCTTTGTGCCTCTTTTCATTCCTGGAGGTTAAAATGTGAAACATTGCAGAGTATTGTTGACAGTTAAATTCCACTATTTATGTTAAAACTGGGGCTGCAGGGTGGAGCGGTGGTTAGCACCGGTGCCTCGCAGCTAGAAGGTCGCCGGTTTGCGTGGAGTTTGCATGTTCTCCCCGTGCAGCGTGGGTTCTCTCCGGGTTCTCCGGCTTTCTCCCACAAGGTCCAAAAACATGTTGAGGTTAATTGGTGATTCTAAATTGTCCGTAGGTGTGAATGTGAGTGTGCTTGGTTGTCTGTCTCTAAGTGTAGCCCTGTGATAGACTGGTGACCTGTCCAGGGTGTCCCCTGTCTTCACCCTGAGTCAGCTGGGATAGACTCCAGCCCCCTAGTGAGGATTAAGTGGTGTACAGATAATGGAAGGATGGATGTTAAAACAGGTAGTCTTCCCCCCCTCGAATTGTAAATGTGTAGGAGATTACATAAGAGGCTTGCAGTTGCAAATCTCCATATGGTGATCTTCATGTCTTTGTAATGGCTGTTGGCTGTTGCTGCTCACCTCTATTAGATATTCTAATTAACAAGCTAATTTGCAATATCCAGAGTCCATCAACATACAGTTCAAGGAAAGAGAGCAAACCTTCAAATGCTCCCGACACCATCATACGTCCACATGATTCCTACTAACCCCCTCACATCTTTACTTATTCTTTTAATTCAGGCCAGGCCGGATCCCTTCACGGACGACAGGTATGACATACACGAGAGCAGAAAGTGCTTCCGAACATGTGATTCTGCGTCGAGGCTGCTTGTTGATGGACGTGCAGATCAAAGCCCTTTTGTGTCAGTGACTGCTATTGAAGTAGAGAACAGGCAAGCACAGGAGACACATAAAAGAGAGCAGAGCTAAATAGGTGGTTTCTCCTCTGCCTGACATAAACAGCTTGACAAACAGTGTATTAGGGGGGAAACATGACTGAATAGATACATTTCTTAACACATTTCTAAAAACAAAACACAGCAGACTGGTGAGCAAGTGAATACACGTAATAAAAAAAAGATGGATTACCGGTTTTCCACTGTTTTATTTGTATGATCTCAATGAGCTCACTTGTAACCAGGTGATTCACATTTAGGCCTCCATTTGAAAACAGTTGTGGTTTTTGCTGATCTAATTAACTTTATGATGAGCGACAATAAATATGTCAACTGTTAGAATTTTTCTACATGCTTCATAACCCGATATTTCTTCCTGCCATATATCTGGGAGTATCAGGTAACTCTAGATTGTGTTGTAAAGGTAACAGGAACAATGACACGGCAATATTGGATAATCTTTTGAATAAATTTGATGATCTGTAAGAGATTCATAATGCAAAAAGTATTTGGTGGATGTGCAAAAAAAACAGACATAATATACCTGCGTGGTTATTTTTATGAAGAGATTTAGTTGTTTCTCATGATATATATTGATATTAAGATCCAAAATGACATCAATTGATTCCTAGAAGCAGACTGATTTTTTTTTTTACATACTTGACCTCTGCTCACATCCACACCGATGGGCAGCTTTAAGAGACGCCCATCTAATCTGCATAAATACCAGAAGGAAAGAAATCACCTGAGAGAAACCTTAATGCAGGAAGATGGAGGTTACAAATTCCATCCATCCATCCATCATCTATACACCACCTAATCCTCATGAGGGTCATGGGGGGCTGGAGTCTATCCAGCTGACTTAGGGCGATGGCAGGGGACACCATGGACAGGTCACCAGTCTATCACAGGGCTACACTTAGAGACAGACAACCAAGCACACTCACATTCACACCTATGGGCAATTTAGAATCACCAATTAACCTCAACATGTTTTTGGACCTTGTTGGAAGAAGCTGGAGAACCCGGAGAGAACCCACGCTGCACAGGGAGAACATGCAAGAAAGATCCCGGGTGTCCTCACCGGGACGCGAACCGGCAACCTTCTTGCTGCGAGGCAACGGTGCTAACCACCGAGTTGCAGCCCAACTCTGTACCAGTAAATGTTAAATAATATCACCAGAGAGATAAAAGTTTGACCTTCAGGCACCACAACAAACCTATTAGGTTTCATTCTGTATATTCATTATACATTATATATTCGTATTGTTATTATCAGCTAGACTTTCAGAACACATAATTGCTTCAGCAGGACTCCATAGCTCATTAACCTCCCACATGACTAGCACTGATTTTGAAGTTTACACAGCTGCCTTTCAAAGTTATTTTTCTTACTGTCAAATAAAACTGCAAAAGTTTAAGGCAGCTGAATGGAGATGGTCGGTATGATGAGATTTCTAGTTGTTTGACAACCTCGTCCTGTCCCAAGGTACAAGACGTCATACTGTCAGTCTGCTCTGTCTGTAAAGGGGACTCTCCACTAATCTAAGAGACCAACAGCAATGCTTTAAACAAAGGACTCAAACAATAACTAACATCAAAACAACAGTGCTCACATGAAGAGTTTTAACTGGTTGATTGCTTGTCCATGTTGCCTTTGCTCTGTAGCTTACATATGTATTTAATCTGATACACTGCCTCTCGTTCACTGTTGTAATGTTACTGTACACTGTATTTTTTCTCTCTCTTTTTTTCTTTTCCTCCTGTTGACAAGTGTTGCGAATTAGCACATGTGCTAAAACAATCAAACAATGTATTTGGTTTGTCCAGGGTAATTGTGATGTGATGTTAATATTTATCTTGGTTTCCAGTGTACTTTCCAGACATTAAACACTGAAAAACAGCTATTTGTGTGGCATGCTTACTTAAATCTGCTGTCATAAAATTGTTCAAATGCACTGATGAATTGGTGGTAACTGATTAAAAAAATTAAATTAAATTAAAAAATGAGAGCCACCGGATCATGCTCGCAATAAGTTTACCTTAATGCATTTTCTTAATTAGCTCATTAAGCCTAACAAGTGTCCATCTTTGCTTGTTCAAGTGACAAATTATACAAATATGTTGATTCAGTGTAAAAACCTTCATATATTCAATTAAAACAGGGTTTCTGACTCCATGCTGTAATGAAACGCTCTCTTGTTGTGATGATTTTGTCCAGGAAGCCTCCAGTTTTAATTTCAGGCCACCGTGAGTGACATTTCCTCACGCTCATTAAGCCTCTCTGCCATGTAATCAAGAGCTATAAGAGTTTGTAACGATGCGCACGCTTCTATAGAAGATGAAGATAAAGGCCATATACATCAGTCATGCAGAGTAATTACATAAGGATATAACCTCAAGGAGCTTGACCTTTCTATCTATTCTTCATTGCTCTTTGACATTTCAAAAATGGGAAATGTGATGGAGGCCGCACACTTGTTTGATGGTTACCAGTAAGAGAAGAGATTTTCTACCCTTTGTATTTTCACACCTGAAGCTTTCGGTGTCCTGTGGCAGCTTCCAGCGCTGCAGAAAAGTCCTGCAGCTCACTCAGCCAGCTGCACTCAGATGACTGATCAGTTAGTCAACTGACAGATAAACTAATCAGCAACAATTCTGACAATCGGATTATCTGTAGAATTCATCTGTAAAGCAAAAGACGCAAAAGAAACTCACAGCTTCAAGTTTCTCACATGTACATATTTTAATTTTATTACTTTTAATTGTTATAGAACTTATGACCATATCAAATTGTATCAAGTACAAACACCACAAATACACACTTTGAGGCAAACAGTCGGAGTGAAAAATAATTTCAATCACTGTAGCAAGTTGAACACATCTGTACAGATTATCTTTGGTTTCTCTGACTGAAATAACAGAACCAAGTAAAATATAAATGAACATTTGCTTCATTTGCATATTTGTGAATTCAAACAACACATATATTGCAGATTGTGTATTTACTTTTTGTAACTTCTGTCTTCCAGTGTCGGGTTTTTCTTAATCCTCCATAAAAGTACATTGAATATACTTTGGTTTTTGACTGTTGGTTGGACAAAACAATTCTATAGTAACTTTAGGTTCTGAAAGCAGTGAAAATGTATAGACAGGAAACCACCGATCAACTATTTAAGAGCATAATTAGCAGATTATTTGATAATTGTTGCAGCCCGTAAGCCAGCAATTAGCATCTGCTCACAAGAAAGAGATAGATAGATAGATAGATAGATAGATAGATAGATAGATAGATAGATAGATAGATAGATAGATAGATAGATAGATAGATAGANTAGATAGATAGATAGATAGATAGATAGATAGATAGATAGATAGATAGATAGATAGATAGATAGATAGATAGATAGATAGACTTTATTGTCTGTCCCAAATAGTGACAGAACGTCTAAAAGAATTGTTAAAAAGAAAAAGCAGCCGATAAAATGTACTGTTCAGTGTCTTATTTCATTTTGTTCAGGGTGGCTATTGAAGTGGGAATAAAGGATTTTTCATAGATGTTTTTGTAGGCCAGTAGAACTTTGTAACGTCTGCCTGATGGAAGTAGCTGGAAGGAGTGATGGAGGGGGTGAGAGGGGTCCTCTGTGATCAGGATGGCTTTTCCTGATCACAGACCAGTTATACAGTTCAGAGACATGTCTTTGTGGTGAACCAGTTATAAATATATATATATAATTTGTCAGTTTTATTTATTTTGTTAAATTATTCTTTTCAACCACAGTTAAAAAGCAATGTCTGATTTCACTAAATTATAATTTAGCAAATTTTTATTTATCATTACGTTTTTCAGTTTCTTGTTATTTGAGTTATTATTGTGAATTTTGCCTTTTCTTTAATGGAAGAGTATGACTACATTTGAGGACGCCTGTATATCAGAATAATGTGTAGGTGCACTGACTTGTGTTGCATTGAGGGGCCTGAATTTTTAATACAGTGAATCAGGAAGACCCTGCTGTTTAATTTAGAAGTGATGCAATTATTGTAAGGTGATACGATTTAACATCATTTGGCTTTTAAATGGTAACACACAGGTATCATCTATATTTACTTAGACAAACAACGTTTTCTCCAGAACTACTTCCTAGGAAATCACTGATTTGCACAATAAAATGGCCTAAATTATTAATCAATTCTAAAAACATTTTTAAAAAGTCAAATCATTTGATTAGTTATTTCTACTGATCCGACAACTCACCGGCATTAGGACCCAGATCCTCGAGCGGAAGCAGCAACGCCTCACGCCCATCATCATCATCATCATCACCACCATCCTCATCCTCCAGGATCCACCGCTATGATGCTGCAGCTCATCCCAGCAGCTGTAATCATGTGTTTCAATGTGCTGGTCAGCGCTCAGTCGGAGGACAAGCTGACCGAGAGAGCCTATGTGGTCCTGCAGAAGCAGAATTTAGGTGAGGCTTAACGTGAGGCTGTGACTCTGATGTGAGGCCTGTCAGTGATGCTGACATAAAGGCTCCTGTAAGGTGTTTACAGGCTGCAGTTTGGGGCCTTGTCTTTATCCTACAGAGACATTAACCTGCTGATAAAACAGCAGAATCACCTGCAGTTAATCCAGCCGCCTGTTAACCTGCTGATCCTGCCTGTGTCCCTACAGTCACTCTGGGGACTGTGCTGGCGGTGCTGCTGCTGCTCATGATCATCATGGCTGTCTGCGTTTACAAACCGCTGGCTCGTCGCTGAAACTGTCCCGACACCGAGAGACCCGACCTGCCCTGCCCGGTGCAAAGTGCCGCCTGCACCGAGGAGCTGAGCCCCGGTACCGGAGCGTCCTCCTGCAGGGGGAGCAGACCGAGGAGAGAGCTGATCTCTGCCACCTAGCTGCCAGGAAGTCTGCACAGTGACTGTCAGCTGATTCATCTGTCATGAGCTCAGGTTATTTAAGAGTTGTTTGTTTTTTATTGTGTGTGCCTGTTTTATTATTGTAGACAAAGAGCTGAACGGTACTGAGTTACCCAACCATGTACCAGGTGATGTGTCAAAAAGGGAGATTCTGCCAAGAACTGATTGCTTCATGTTAAAGCTGTTTTGTGCAGTTTTCAATAAGTTCACAGCTGTTTTCATCTGGATCAAACAGTCATAACGTTCAAAGACACATTTTATTTCTGTGGTCACAGCAAAAGTGTGTCTTTTGTGAATCCTTAAAGTTTTCATCACTTATAGAGTAATCAGGCCTGACATTTAAGATGCATTATATTCAATATTCTAGTGTTTTTGTTCCAAAGTTCAGGCTATGGTGTGTAATTTTTACACCATAATTAACAGTCAGGAATAAAATCAGTCATTTCTGTCACAATGTTGAAGCTACACTCACAATTTGGCAAATGCAAAACTGCTTTACACGAGTAGAATAAGTCTTTTTAAGCAATTTCAGCAGGTAAAAGCAACTGGATTGGTTATAATTCAGGCCACAAGCAGGTTAAGAAGGGGAAAAAAAAAAAAAGATAACTGCTCCAACAGACTTTAATCACTTTTTGGCAGACGATCACTTTATGGCACAACAATGGTGCAGATTAATAGAGGTATTGTGCCAAAAAATGTTTTCAGTCTGCAATCTTCATTATTTTACCTGCTCTTCGTTCTACATTAACCAGAACGTCTCCTTTACAAGCTGATTGCTATAAAGGAGTAGTTTTTGTTTTTATAGGCTCTCTTGCCTGTCACACACTTTACAGATATTGTAGCTGTAACTGTCCTAAAGGCAGGTCTTACTGAGATTTTTACAAAAGGTTTGTTCTTATATTTTATGTCATTATTTCATTAAGGTTTGAATTCATGTGGTCGTGGAGGTTGATTAAAAGTGCAATAAGATGTAAAAAAAAAAAAAAAAATGTAATTTAGAAATTTACAACTCTGAAGTTATTTATTCCAATAAAGTACGTAACCGGTCACATGACCACGGTTTAGTGAAGGGGCACACCTGTAGGATTATGGCTCAGATGCAATAAGGCTGCAGAGGAACAACATGGCCCAAGATAACTACACAGCACACAGTATTTGTGACTTTTAACTTTTATTTGTTTAATTTTTTTTTTTGTAATATTTGTCAAAGTGCTTTTATATGGATGGTGAAGTGCATGATGCAAGCTGGCATATTTGGACCTGTGTATCAACTTAAACCAGCTTGCGAGCCTTACTGTTTGAGTCGGTGTAGTTGGAGACACTTTATTTGGGAAACTTTTTTAAAAATTACTGAATAGTGCATATTTAAAATATTTTTTTGTATGACCCTTATTTCTTGTAGTTTTCACAGTGTCTGCTGACAAGACTGAGGTAAAATAAATGTTCTAAGCTCATCTGTATGATGTGGGGCCTTTATTTTAGTAGGAGTAGTTACAGTAGTTGACTTTAAAAATGTAGATAAACGGGAACATGAATAATATGAAACTCCAAGTTTACATGATCAGTAAACCAAATAAAAGTCGGTGATCAGAATCTGCCGGCGGGGAACCCAGCAACATTCCTCAGGTCCGTAGCCCTCCCAGTCCATGAGGTACTGCACACCCCTGCCACGGTGGTGCGCATCCAACAGTCTACCTGACTGTATATGTAGGGTTGTCCTTCAGGATCCTAGGTGGTGGCGTCAAAGGGACGGGGGGCACCAACGGGCTCTCCTGAACGGGTTTGAGCTGAGAGACGTGAGCACCTGCATGTAGCGGGAGAGTTTCAGCCGGGGGTTAATCACTGACTTCACCTCAGAGGGTCTGACAAAGCGGGGGGCTAGTTTTTTAGACTCCACCTGGAGGGGCAGATCTTTGGCCCAGAGCCACACCTTCTGTCCAGGAGTGT